>NC_133650.1:149884328-150184328 GCF_009905375.1 Apium graveolens
GTGCTGCACAGTATCCCAAATTTCCTTAGCAGTTTGGCTGTTAATGAAATTGTCAAACATATCTTGATCTAGGCCATTAAACAGAATGTTCATGGCTTTCTTGTCCTTGTGAACCTCTTCAATATCTTCAACAGTCCATTCTGCTTTTGGCTTGGGAATAGACTGTCCAACAGCAACTGTTGCAGTAGCAGCTGTGGCCACCTTGTGAGGGATGTGAGGACCATTTTCAATGCAGTTGATGTAGCTTTCATCTTGAGAGAGAAGATGTAAATGCATCTTCACTTTCCAGTGATGATAATTATCTCTTTCCAAGATTGGAATCTTTTCACCAATATCCTTCTTACTCATGATGTTAGCAGAATAGATCTTTAAACTCTTTGTATGTTAAGAGCTTGCTCTGATACCAATTGTTATTCCCAGTGGACTAACAATGAGATTTACAGAAGGGGGGTTGAATGTAAATCTCAAAACTTTTTCAAGTTTTGAGCAGTTTCTAAGGCTAAGTGTTTTTGTGAGCAAATGTGTGTGAATTGCTTGAAGCTAATGCAGACAGATATATATTCAAACACAAATGTAAAGAACACAGAGAACTTAAAAACTTTTCTGGTGGATTTGTTGTTCCACCAGAGATGTGTTATTTCAGAAAATCTGTGATTAAAAGAATTAAATCACAGCTGCTTCCTAGTACAAACTAGATGATTTTCTCTCTGGATTTTTCTAAACAGCTCTGGAAAATTCACACCAAATTACTAGCTGCTACTTGGTTTATATATCACCAAGTTTACAAGTGAAGACAAAACTGTAAAATACAATTAAAAAGGCTCTTCACATGTTTCTTCTTCATTTCTCTATCCAATGCAATTTAGGCTTAGCTGTTAATCTTTGAATACTTCCTTGTTTACACCAGAATGGAAATGCTGCATTTTCTTGATTCCTCCTAGAGGCTTCCACATTCCAGTTTGTCTCTGTCAACCCATGTGCCTCTGTCAGCTTATGAATTGTCACTATCAACTGCTAATAAACTAAGCATCCGTTGAAGCTTTCATCCGTTGATGCCTTATCCGTTGAGGCTTTATCCGTTGAAGCTTTATCCGTTGATGCATTATCAGTTGAAGTCTTTATCCGTTGAAGCACTTATTCGTTGATGGATATTATCCGTTGAAGCTTTAGAGACATCCGTTGAAGCTTTGTTTTTTATCCGTTGAAGGTCTTCAATATCAGTTGATACTTCTTCACTTATACAAAATTACAAGGCATGAAATATTTACAATTAGCCCTCCTATTTCATATCCACTAGTAGTCAACATGACTGAAAATTTCTTACAACATCTAAGAATTACAACTTGAATCCAGAGAATGAAATGTGCTACAATACTAAACTTATTGCTAAGTAAAGCTACTCCTTCAACGGATAGCCAAGATGGTCTTATCCGTTGAGGCTACAAACACTAGATTTCTACTTAAGTGTTTTGTATAACTTATCATCAAACTAATACACATATTCCTAACAATTGGAAATCTGCCCAATTTGATTCTCCAAGGTCTTAATAGACACCGCTTGGCTCTTGTACATGAGCCTCAACTCCTCCAATTCAGATTTTTCATTAAATTGTGGTAGCTTCTGAAGTTGGAGTTGTTGTCTTGGTACATATTCCGGCTGTTGAAAACTAGGAGGGTTGTATTGCTTTGTTGCATACTGCTGATAAGGCTGTTGCACCGCATTCTGAGTGTTGCTCTACCTAAATTTAAGGATGATTGCGGTTGTTGGGATGATAGGTGGATAGAGCTGGTTGCTGGGACCTATGAAAGTTACTCACGAACTGAGCTGATTCACCAGAAATAGCACACTGCTCCGTCTCATGTGCACCAGCACAAAGCTCACAAACATTAGTGATCTGATTAACTCCAAAATTAGCCAAAGAATCCACTTTCATCATCAAAGTTTGAAGTTGAGCACCTATAGTCGTAGCTGTATCCACTTCCAGAATTCCTGCTACCTTGCCTTGCGGCATTCTCCGCGTTGGATTCTGGTATTTATTAGCTGCCATGAGCTCAATCAACTCATAAGCTTCATCATAGCTTTTGGCCCATAAGGCTCCACGTGACGCTACATCGAGCATAGGTCTAGACTGTGCGCCCAAACCGTTGTAGAAAAAATTTATGATTATCCAATCAGGCATCCCATGGTGAGGACACTTCCTAAACATCTCCTTGTAGCGATCCCAAGCCTCACACAATGATTCTCCCGATTGTTGCACAAATTAAGTAGGTGTGTTTCTGATTGCAGCTGTCTTCGCCATAGGGAAGAATTTAGTTAGAAACTTTTGAGCAAGATCCTCCCATTTGGTGATAGAACCTGGTGGTAGAGAATGCAACCAACACTTAACTTTATCCCGCAGAGAGTATGGGAAAAGCCTTAACTTAATAGCATCTTCAGAAACTTCATTGAACTTGAAAGTGTCGCAGATCTTGATGAAATCTCTGATGTGCATGTTGGGATCTTCTATAGGAGAACCCTCAAACTAAACTGAATTCTGTATCATCTGAATCGTGCTCGACTTTATTTTAAAGGTGTTAGCCACGATGGCTGGCCTGATAATGCTAGAGTGAATTTCATTGATCTTTGGCTGAGAATAATCCATCAAAGCCTTCAGATTTGCTGCTAGTTCTCCCATTATGATTAGAGCTTCTTCTTTAACTTTCTCTACTTTTTCAAAAACTTCCTCCGCTTTATCTAGTGTTCTCTTACGAGAACGAGAACGCGTTAGCATACACGCTCTCTAGAGTACCTGAAATACAACAAGTACCCAAGTAAGTAACAATATCCGAGTCAGTGAACTTTAACGACCACTGATGACAAGCACATAAATTAAAAATTAACACTGATTCCCCGGCAGCGGCGCCAAAAACTTGTTAGGATGAAAAAACACGCTAATATTCACGCAAGTATACGCGATCGCAAGTAATATAGAATTAATTCTAGTTCATTCCCATAGAGACTAGTTTAGGTTAATTTAAGAATGTGTACTTATGCAACAATGATATGGTTATTATTCAATGCTAAGACGAATAACAAGTTGGTTGTTTATAACTAAGATATTAACTAACATGCAATTAACTAAGAGAATTAAAAGGTTTGATTTACTATATATGAGACAAACATGGGATTCTAACTTCATTACTACTTTATTTAATAGCCTTTTTGTTCTTAACCTTAGCATGTAATGGTGATGACAACTAATCAGATAACACAAAAGTAGTAAATGCCAACTTTTGTTATACGAATACCCTACTACCAGACATCCACAAAAGAGATAGAAGCTGAATAGACACCAAATATGTTGAGACCCTATATATCTATAGAATCTGATAACACAAAGGTTTAATGCGCAAGTTATCTATCGTGATTACATAGGGTAAGTAAGATGGTTAAAATTATCTACGAATCATGCATAACAATACATGAACCTATGCTAGCATGGCAAGTTCTAAACCTCTAAATTCACTGTCGCTTTATTAGAGATTAAAACGCTATCTTATAAGTTCGCGACGCTCATAAGATGAATAAGCACAACCAATACTAGGAAATTATTTGATCACCACACACTAAGGTATCAAAACATATTAACTATTTAAATCCATAAGTAAATCCGCTAGAACCCCACGATAACGATTAGCCCATAACCGAACTCATCATCACCGTGGGTTCTGATAAAACATGGTATAATAAACTAAGTGTTTATAAACTGAATAATAATCAAAGTACACAATCCAGAGTATTAGGTTCAATAAAAAAAGAAACGAGCATCCAAGATTACAACTTAAACAAAGAATCACAAGAATAAACTAGATCCTCTTCGCCTTGGTTGTATTTTGGCTATAGGTCTTCTCGTTATCTTCTCCTTACGCTTTGTTAAGTGCTTCTTATGGAAAACGACCTTAAGTTATCATTATATAGTAGCCCATACAGATTAGAAGCTCAGAAAATCAGTTCTATACTTGAAACATGATTCTAAAATCCTGACCTGGCACGGGCACGCTGTCCTTCTGCTTCTCTGGCGTGGCCGCGCGCTAGCACAACACAGGTGCCCTATCCTACTGGAATTTCTCTTCTGCTTGTTTTTATGGCTGGTTTGAGATGGCACTCCACGAGCAAACTCCCAGGATACCTTCCTAACACTAATTTAGAACCAAAGCAATGCTAAATCTCCTTAATCCTTTATTTATGAAATGTAAAAAAACTACAAAACACATCAAATACACACAATACTTGAGTACAAAACACCAATTCAAGCCTTTATAGAGCATTCTAAGTGGACATAAATGCCACTTAACACAGAGTCAGAATACAGTTCGACACAGATCCAAGTAAGGGCGCGCCCTACTTATTTCTCTTTATTTCCAACTCTTTTTTATGTTGTTCTTCCCTTCTGCACCAGACCAATCTTTTGTTCAGGAACTTGAGGACGCGCCCAAAGAAAGGGCGGAAACAATACTCAGAATTGCTGCAGATAGATGGAATTTGAAGACACTCGTAACAGAGTCCAACCGAATGCGAGTTGGTATTCTGTCTGATCGTGTGGGGACCAAGTGCAGATACACAGAGTTTAGGAAAGGTGTTCCTATTACTCGTGTTATAGAAATTGACAGTGACGAGGAAGAAGATGAAGAAGAACATGAAGATAGTACCGCTCAAAATAAACCCCCATTAGATTTGAACAACTGATAGTATTTGTGAGGGCGCGCCTTCCTTTTAGGACGCGTCCTATTTATGTTTTATCTCACTGTCACCTTAGTTATTTTATTCGTATATTGTACACTGTACTTCATTTATTTCATACTTACATTCATTTTTACCCGTTGCTTCTATTTTTGCATATTGTAAACATATATATTGTGCCTTCAATAGCAACTTTAATATTGTTTGGGTGCGCCCTGACTTATTGGTGTGCCTTGCTGTAATGTCTGTTAATATTTTTCTTATGTTTTATACAGAAATGGCTCCTCCCAGAATTCCCAAGTCATTTGGGGCGCGTCCTGGCAACAAGCCCAAGTCCAAACCATCAAGAAAAGATGCTCCCAAAACTCAGACACCAATTCCCACTCCTGCCGTTGTCCAACCTACCCCTGTCCCAAAAAGGACTGTAGTAAACTTAATTGAGCAACATCGCGTATCCAAGAAGCTTCGTACAGAGGGCGCGCCTTCCCACTCTTCTTCCGCACTTAACACGCTTGGTCCTGTAGGGTCCCTTTATGTGTCTGATGAAAAGGTTGGGAAGTGGCAGGAAATAAGCCTGGAAGAATCAATCAGAGGTTCAGTAAAAGCCTCCTTCCAGCTCATGGTCCACTCCGCTCAACCCGTGGACAGATTTTTAGAGGAGAGGGCGTGCCTAGAAAGGTTTCAAGGAGATAATAACATTCTCTGGAATACTCTTAAGAACAAAGATTTCCTTCACTCCAAGCTCTCCACACGAAGTTGGCTGAGGCAAAAGCCAGGGTGGAGCACCTTAAAGATCAGGAGAAGAATGGTTGGATGTAAGAAAGGAGAATGATAACAGATGATGCCTTTTCCAATGGTGTCCATTTCTACAGGATTGGGTTCATAGCGAATGATCCTGAGTATACCTTCGAGAAATTTGGTGAAGAAACTATTGCTGAAATGGCGGAGTTTAAGAGGGAGTTTGCCAAAGATATTCGAGAGAAGAGGGTTGAGCTTGGCCTAGAGGAGAAGAAGGTGCGCCCACTGACGAACCCACCAAGGACGTGCCTGAGGTTGATCCCTCAGTTCCTCTCTAATCGATTCCTCCAACTGATGACTCTCAGGGCGCACCCTAATTTATTGCTATGTTTAAATTCCATTTGAACTTAATCCTTTAATACTCTAAGGAGCCAGCCCTTTTTTGATAATTTGCTAAGTTGTAAGACTAAATACTTTGCTACTTCTCATTTCCCATTATGATAATTAACTGGGCTTTACTCATTTGTTATTATTTTTAATAAGTATATAAGTGTAAAATTTCTGCAAAAAGTCTTAAGTACCAAATGAATGGTAAGCCTTAATGGTTAGGGCGCACCTTATAAATTTTAAAACCCTTTTTCTTAAGGCACGTACTAACATTATAGATGATAAATATATGACCCAAAAAGTAAGCATTTCTGATCATTCTTGCATAGATATTTTTCAAGGGTAAAATTTGTCAAGGTGCCTCTAACTTTAGGGCGCGCCCTGTTGTGTACAGATTTTTGTCTTAGTTTTCTTCACAATTGCTTTACCATATCAATTGCATATTTTTTATTTTTGTTTTGACAAGATTTGCTAAGTACAGAAACTTGAGGCGCATCCTGCTATAAATGCGCGCCTTGATATCTAAATCATAGGTTAACTTAGAACATAATATTCTTTTTAAAGCTAATTAAGAAAGGTAAGCCTCCTTATTTTCCTAAATCAAACTGATGTCACTATTTTATCTTATAGTTCTAACTTTGGACTTTGGCCAAAATGTTAAATCATGGCGCACCTTCCGTTAGGGCGCGCCTCTGACCTTAACGGATATTCAACTTAAGATTCATTCCATCCTCTGATGTAGAGGGCGCGGTCTATAATTTTTCCCTTATTATTATAAGGTACTTCCAAGATAGGGCGCACCCTATCTTTGTCTTAGAGCATAAATGCTAGGAAAGTAAACAACTGAAGCAACTTTCCTCTTTTATTGATAATGGGCTTCAGTGTGAAAATTACACCAGTTGTCACACCCCTCAACTTAACAATACATAATATATAACTATTATAATATTTAAAAGAAAGTAAATATAACTGAATCCAAGATCTTACAATTTAGGGTTTGGAACAGCCCAACACCACTAACTATTACAACTGGTTTTAATATCGAGTCCTCACACAAAACTATCTCTTATTCTACCTGAGCTCGGACATACGCATCGGCATCACAAGTCTTACGTGCTGTCTGCTTGAATCTAACCATAGCTGCTAGCTGTAATATCAGGGTTAAAGCAAGTAGTGAGCCAAATGCTCAACAAGTGCTAAACAATACGATACAAAACATAAATCGAGATATATATTAAAGAATGACAATGCGAAGATATAACTAATAATAACAAGAGAAGAACTTTTGGGTGATGGCATCATTTGCTTGAATCAAATTTTTTTTCAAAATCATATCTTAATCAAAAACCATTTTATGACGCTACGGATTACAGCCGGTGATCAGCTGCGAAGTAATCCCGAACCTCGCTGGGTTCTAAAACATTAATGGGATCCCAAGGCAACTTTTAAGCCTACAATATCAGTGTGGAAAGGACTTGCGTCTCAGTCCAGATCCACTATTTAAAGAAAACATTTATCCCCCTTTGGGACTGAAAATCCAAGTTTTAATCATTTCAAAAATTGATGCCGATTGATAATAAAATTTCTTAAACAGTAAACATCTTTATCAAGGGTTTGTAGATTGACTTGAAACACTGGAATTATGTTCACTAATCTTAGGGCCATGATCCACTAGACTTTACTCTATCAGGGTAATTGAAAGGTTTCCATTTACAAGAATTTTGACAAGGAGATTTAGTAGGGTTATTGGATAATATGAAATAGTAATGCCAAACTAGGCTTAAAGCAATGGTTTTAGACAAGGTATAGGTATTAGAACATCAAGAAGATAAGCATTACTGGTTACAAGTATGATATAGGTGTTAATATATAAAGAAAGTGATCATTAGCTTAAGGTATATCAGGATGTCAAGATTTAGGGTAAGGATAGGGTTATCAAACAATCGTGAATGACTTTAAAGAATATCTGGCTTTTAGGTATCAAGATAAAGTTTCTATCGGGGTTCTTACAAGAGTTAAATCAAGCATCAGGGTGTAAAATAAAGATTTTTCAGTAATCAATAGCATGTTAATCAAAAGGATCAATCAGGTATTATAACAATTCTCTATTTTATCATGGCATCCCGATTACTTTGATATACTAGCATGGTATGATTTTTGATCTACTTGCAATAAGTACTTGAGAGTTCATGGCATTTCTATATAATACGAAGATAGATTTGAGAATCACTTGGTCCGGGTATAACAAGGTAAATCAGGATACTCGCATTATATATATAAGAACTAGTTATCACACATTCTCAGTGTAAACTAAAAAGTAGGTTGAATCACTTGCCTTGAGAAGGCTAGACTAGACTGGACTGGACTGGCAAGTAGGAGCAACTGGAAGCTTTACTCGACCTTTATGGCAAGTTTACCCTCGTCTCGAGATCCTACACAATTAATAATAACATCATTATAATATATTCTCACCAACTCAACCTATTTACAACCCGAAATTAAACACAAATGGCACTTAGGCCTATATGCACGCAATTTATAATTACCTTATAAATATAGTAGTACACATGGCCAAATATACTCATATACCATATTTAAGTACCAAATAATATCACACACACCATATTGCAACACTAGGCTTGGATGATCTCGCTCCACATCTTAAGTCACTTGATCGCTAAACTAGACAAAATCTCCAAATTTTGGCCTCCTAACTCGATGTGCCTTTACTAAACCATCCAAATCCTATTGACCCTCACTTGGACCTTTCTCTCTACTGACTTTATGCTATCTTGCAACTATAGTGGTCAACCTAGGCCTCACTTGTAATAATCCCAAAAATTTTGGACTTTTTGTAACCCTTATGAATAGTGATTTTGCTGATTATGCTAAATAAGAAAACTTTTCATGCCACACTTTGTAGATGTTCTTTTATTGTTATTCTGAGATCTTATTAGTATCTATATGGTATATAAGTATATGTAAAGATCGTCATAATCCAAATTCGAAACACTTTGATTTTTCCCGAAAATCCTCCAGATACCGAAAGAATTGAGTATAAGGTAACAAGATAAAAAGGATTTAAATTCAAGGAGTATAAGAGAGGATCATAAAAGGAATATAATGTATTGAGAAAGGTTAATGAAACCCAAGTAATAAGATCCCGGGTATGATCCCTCAAACGATAAATGAGAACAAAAGTTAAGCGAACCGTATAACAGATCAGCGGTCATTAGCCAAGTAATTAGGAGTTAATCAAAGAGGTTAGTGATGATGATGTCATCACACCAACAAGAAGAGGACAAGTGTGGGAAGATGATATAGGAGGATGACATAAGCATGACCAAAAGGGAAGGAAGTGTTGGTTGATTATAAACCACACAAAATTTACCATGGTAACAATTCAATTAATCACAAAAATCAAAAGCAACCAAAATAAACACATTTTTTTCTTCCCCCATCTTTTTGCCTCGGCTTTTTGAAGAAAAGCAAGGAAGAAAATTCCAAAACCGAAGATGCACTTAATCATAATTCAAGAGGTTTGTTTCTTTAGCTTCCATAATTCATAACTTAGATGAGCCATAAGTTTAAGGTCAAGATTCCATGTTTAACATAGCTAATCAATTCATCAAAGTTCTTGGTGAATAGTGTTTTCCAGAAACTAACTTTGTGTTTTCTTATGTTTTCTTCAAGATCCAAGCTTAGTAGAGATAGTTAGTGGTTATTAAAGGCTTCCTAAGTGATTCTCCACTCTCCAAGGAAGGTATAACTTCTCAAACCCTTAGTCTTAAGTTTTGTTGGTTTGGATTTCATAATGTTTAGATGATGGGTTAGTGTAATGGGTGTGTACTCATGTTTAGAGCTTTGTTTAGTAAGTGGTTTTGTTGATTTTGGAGTTAGGAGTGATACTTGTTGGATTTGATGTTCTTGGTCACATTTTGACTTGGTTTAGATGAATAAGTTGAGATCTTGAGTTATAGTTAAATGATCTTGTATTGTGGTTGAATGATGGTGGAATGGTGTTGATTGGTGGTGGTTCGATGTTGAATTGATTTGGTAAAAATTTGGGAATTTCTAAGTTATAGCCGTCGTAATGCCCAATTTTCCTTAAACTTTTTTGTGCTTAACTTTTGCACCCGAACACTCACTTCCATGAACTGACCATTACCATTTTTAGATAATTCATGTTACGAGCTTCGTTTTAATATGTGGTTCGCTTGAATCCGATGTACGGTTTAGGAGAAACGACCGTTTTAAGTAACGGCGTTTCACGAACGAACCATTACCCCTCGCCTTACTTTGAAACTTTGGTTAAGGCCCTTAAATGACTAATTGGAGTATGAAACAATTATTCAAAGTGGATTAGGAAGTTGGTAGGTTACTCGCGAAAGAATCACCTTAAAATTCTTAATGGTTAATTTATAAAAAATGGTGGAGCCGAGGGTACTCGAGCGACTTAAGTGAATCGTTAAGCGCAAAAGCGAACGTTAGGGTCTAATTGGTTAAAGTATAGATTCTTAAGCGACTTTGGTTTAATTCCAACTTATATGTTGTTCATAGGTTACCAGACTCGTCCCAAGCCTTTCACCACCCCAAGTTGCTCAGGCAAGTTTTCTACCCGTTATACAGTTGTTGTGATATAAATATATGTATATGCATTATCTTGTGATAAGTGCATGATTGTTATTAGCAAATCTTGCGATATATTGGAGCATGTAATATGGTATATATGCATGTCTGTTTCGTAATCTTGATATCTGATTGTTGATTCAAATGCTTATAAGTTGCATAATACCTATGCTAGTGATAAGCAGTAGTTGCGTATACCCTTAATATAGGGGACCCAAAGGTGAACATTTTCTAAAACCGGGAGTCGATGTTCTCGAGTATATTATATATATTTATATATATAGATATAGTTTTCAAAACTATTAATCGAATAAGGTTTATTCGATAACTTTATTTTTATTAATGAATATTATCTTGAATATTCATTCGAGGACTTATGACTCTGTTTATTATAACACCCCCAAATCCGGGATCGGGGATCCGGGTTGTCACTAGTTCCATTTCCCTTAATAATACCAAATCTTAATAAACAATCAACTACTCTATACTGTGACCCCACAATAAACACACACACCACAAGTTATAGTCTCAGAGATGAATATCCAAAAATAACACGAGTCATTTTATTCCAAATTTATATGCCATTACACCTTAAAAGGGTTTCTGAATATTACATTTCTTTGCCATTATTACAATTGATAAAGATACATAAGTCTGGTACATCAAAAGTTGAAAGCCTAGCCTATTGGTAGATTCTACCTCAGCTACAGCGACATCAACGCCTATAGGAAACTGCGGAACGTTTCCTATCCGCTCGCGAATTGGGAGCTTGGTCCTGTTCATCTTGTCTATCTGATGTTGTGTCATGAAAGAAGAAAGCAAGGGTGAGCAACAAGCCCACCGAAATAATATGTATAATAATTAACAATATAAGAGCATTCTCATAGTACTCATGAAAGTCTTGGTCAAGAAGAAATGAACCAAGCTGATATCTTAATGCGATGAAGTCGCAAAATATTCAGTATATATACATATATACTTTTCAAAATCTTGGAAGTCCTCATCCATGCATAATACACACAGTGTTCAAGTGTATAACTGTATAAAAATATCGTTGCAAGGTGATCTCATATATCTAACCTTGTCTCAACATTTTTTTGAAACCTTTGCCATTCATAAGACAATCATTAACTAGATATAAGTTTAAAAGATGAAGTTACAAGATACTCCAATATACTTATATCTTTTCCGAATACTACTTGAACTACCACCGTTCAATGTATAAATAGTTCATCCCATAGATTAAGCTACAAGACAAAACTTGTATAGAATCAATCTTTAAAATATCATCAAAATAAAATGATATTATGAGATACTTCATTTGATGTAAACATCATTTTGAAAACTTGACCTGCCAACACTCAACAATCGCCCAACCGTATCCTTTCTATCGAAGTGTTCTGGGTAGTGTTGCAGAAATATCCAATTGGATGATGAACTCATTACGGGAGTTTGTCGCGCCAAGAAGACCACTTACGATGATCAGTCGCAGTAGTACAACCCCACCATTTTCTACATGTAGAGGAGAACCTGTCGGATTTACTTGTCAACCGAACACTGGACTCCTAAGGAATGGACCGTCTTAGCGGAACTTCCGGGCCATTTGGGCCAATATAATAAGGCTGGGCCGGTGCCACTCGACCACTTACGCCACTCCTAGTTCAGATGAAATCCATGACTCTGAAACGTAAAGCTCGTTCCCCCTTTCCCCAAGTAGAAACTTGTTGATACGACTCCACCAAGAAGACGTATCTAGTTGGAAAGGAGAACTCACCGATATTTTCCAGGCGATGCCTGTTAATGGATTAACTTGTTCCAAGAATTTTACTTCCCGAGTGTTGGGTAAGTAATCAAAAATTCTTTTATCAAAATAGCAACCTTGTTGCGAATATACAATACACCACAGAGCCGGATACCTCAGGTTTTGAGCGAGTATTTAAATCCCCTTCGAAAGGAGGATCTTAAATATAAAAATGAGTTTTTGGGATCCGCTCTAACGTTTAAAATCATTTTGAAGACTCGCAAAACATTTTTAAGAATGTTTGGAGTGATGCTGATTTAATAAAATAAATCAGTCCCAATATATTAGAAAATATCTGAATATTATTATTTAAATAATATTCTCATAAAGAATAATCTTTATAAAAATAATTGAAGTAGAAGTTTTAAAACTTATACTTGCAATGTATATTAAATAACCAAAGATATACTTATACGAAAGTACTATCTTTATTTGAATAATCAAAAGTGAGTTTGATTATCGACACATTATTCTTTAATAAAATTAAGAATAATAATTAGTAAATAATCGGAGTCATAAGTCCTCGAATGAATATTCAAATAATAATATTCATTAATAAATTAAGCGGAGTCATAAGTCCTCGAATGAATATTCAAAATAATATTCAATAATAAAATAAACGGGGTCATAAGCCCTCGAATGAATATTCAAAATAATATTCATTAATAAAATAAGGTTATCGAATAAACCTTATTTGATTCATAGTTTTAAAAACTATTCATATATATATATATAAATATATATATATTATACTCGGGAGTATCGACTCCCGGTTTTAGAAAAAATTCACCTTTGAGTCCCCTATACTAAGGGTATATGCAAAATTACCGCTTATCTCTAGCATATGCATTATCAACTGAATCAACAGATATATGTATCAAGAATACGAAACAGGCATGCATATATACCATATCACATGCTACAATATATCGCAAGAATTTGCTAAATAACCATTATGCATCTATCACAAGATAATGCATATACAAATGTATACATCACAACAACAGTATAACGGATAGAAAACTTGCCTGAGTGCTCCCTGATAGACTTAAGCTTAGAGTGGGTCCGATAACCTATGAACAACAACATAAGTCGGAATTAAACTCCGGTCGCTTAAGAAACTAGACTTTAACCATTTAGGGTCCTAACGTTCGCTTTCGCGCTTAACGATTCACTTAAGTCGCTCGAGTACCCTCGGCTCCGCCATTTTTAATAAATTAGCCATTAAGGGTTTTAAGGCGATTCTTTCGCGAATACCTTACCAACTGCCTAATCCACTTTACATAAATGTTTCATACCCCAATTAGTCATTTAAGGGCCTTAACCAAGGTTTCAAAGTAAGGCGAGGGGTAAAGGTTCAGTCGCAAAACGCCGTTACTTAAAACGGTCGTTTCTCCTAAACCGTACATCGGATTCAAACGTACCACATATCAAAACGAAGCTCGTAACATGAAATATCTAATCATGACAATGGTCAAAACCTAACAGTGAGTTCTCGGGTCCTGATGTTAAGAGCAAAAACAGTCTAAAGTAAATTGGACATTACGACGGCTATGTTTACGCGATTTCCCAAATTTTTACCATTCCAAATCATATCAATCCAACTACCAATCAATAAAAACTCAAGATACACATCAATGCTACTGATTTCAGTCATAATAATCTCAAGGATCTCAATCCAATCATATATTATAACACCTCCAAATTCAACTAAACTACTTAACAATTAAAGCTCGAATCATGCTTATCATTCAAATTACTACTCATCCATCCAAACCATCTCCAAACTTCAACATTCAAACTTAGTACTAAAGGGTGTGAATATTTATACCTTTATTGAAAGGTGTTAAGTTGCTAGGAAGCCTTATGGAGCCTCCTACAAGCTTAATCTTTCCAAAGAAATCAAGAACACAAAGTTAGGCTTTAAAGTTTCTAAAAGTCCGATGGAAAGAACTGTAAAAATGAGGGTCTTACCTTAAAGTTGTAGGCCATCTCAATACCTTTCCAAAGAGCTATAGAACACAACATTTGAGTGAGTATTGAAGGAGATATGACAGTTTAAAGTTTCTGTGTTTATTTTGGCCGAGAGCTTCTTCTTGCAAAGTCAACTCTTCTCTTTTTGATTTATGTTATTTGCTTGGTTGATTCTTCTTTTTGTCTTGAAATTTGTGTTAACCTTTTTACCATGGTTAATTTTGTATGGCCCAAAATCACCCAACAAACAAAACTCCTTTGTCATGCTTATGCAAGCAAGCTTGTGTCATGTGATGACATCATCATCCACTACCTTTTTGATTAATCCCTTAATTACTTGGCTAATGACCGCTGATCTGTTATACGGTTCACTTATCTTTTGTTTTCGTTCGTCGTTTGAGGGATCATATCCGAGATCTTAGTACTTAGGTTTCCTTAACCTTTCTCAATACATTATATTCATTTTATGATCCTCTCTTATAATCCTTGAATTTAAATCCTTTTTATTCTGTTACCTTATACTCAGTTCTTTCTGTATCTGGTAGATTTTCGAGAAAAATCAAAGTGTTCGAATTTGGATTCTGACGATCTTTACATACACTTATATCCCATATAAAGTACTAATAAGATCTCAGAATAACAATAGAAGAACCCCTACATAGTGTGGTATGAAAAGTTTTCTTATTCCGCATACTCTGCAAAAGCACTATTCATAAGGGTTTCAAAAATTCCAAAAATTGGGGTTATTACAGTCTCCCCTCCTTAAAAGGATTCCGTCCCGGAATCAGATAGAAAATGAATAGGGATACTTTCTTAGCATTGCACTTTCTAACTCTCAAGTAAATTTTTCCACATTGTGGTTCTTCCATCAAACTCTGAATAGTTTGATAACTCTTCTCCTAAGCACTTGTTCCTTTTTCAATCTATAACCCTTCCTGGTTGCTCCATATAGGTTACGTCTGGCTTCATGTCTATACGCTCATATGCCCCTATTTATCTGGCATCCGAATTACTCTTCCTTAACATTGATGCGTGGAACACGTTATGACTTGCTACATGTTCGGGGGTAGGGCTAGCTCATATGCTTACTTCCCAATACGTCTTAATACCTCAAAGGGTCTAACAATTCGTGGACTTAAACTTTCCTTTCTTTCCAACCCTCATCAATTCCTTTTTAAGGGAATACTTTTAACAATACAAGGTTCCCTCCTTCATACTCTTTGTCCTTTCATTTGTCAAATCAGCATACTTCTTATGTCCATCTTGGGCTACTCCCAGCCATCCTCTGATTAGATCTATTATATTCTTGGTCCTTTGGACCACTGCTGGTCCGAGCATCTTGCGCTCTACAACTTCATCCTAATATAAGGGAGATCGACATTGTCTTCCCTCAAAGATCTCATAAGACGACATCTCGATACCTGACATACGATCTATTATCGTGAGAAAACTCATCCGCGTTAAGTGATCATTCCAAATTCTTCCAAGTCTATTGCACAGACTCTTATTATAGCTTTTAGCATTAGAGCTTTTGCTTCTCAATACCCATTCATTTCCAGTTCGTAATCGCTACTACCTTCCGTTCCTAATATTATACTGGTTACACCTTTGCTCGTTAGCATTCTATAACCTTTTAATAATCGCGTCAACCTTAGTATCACGAACGCGTTAGAATCGGAATACCACCATACTTGGTACCACTTCCTCTCTAGCTGCCTCCATCTTCGAAAGCTTGGTCCTTCATATATAAGTAAAAGAATTTATTGAGAGATCACTATGATCATGAACACTTGTTCTATTACATAGTTAGTACAGAAGGTGGCCAGCCTTTAGTACTTGACAAGCAATTAAACAACATGTCATATCCTACTAGGCTTCTATCACACAGATAGATAGTCATTCGGCAATACCTCCCCTTCTGGAAGGGTTGTTCTTCTCAGCTTATATAAAATGAAAAGAAAAGAACGAATTGAAGAGAATTGTATATATGAAAAAAATATACTGCCACAAAATATCTGGCTTGGAGTCTACCTCTGAACTATAGAGGTTTGTCATAGGAGAACAAAACATATGTGTATATATATCAACATCAAGTATTATCGCATCGCATTTTGCATGCTTAAATATTTTTGCTATTCCGTCCATCATTCTATGGACCCATGCTCTTTCTCGAGCTTATACTCAATCACCTTTGAAACTCCCTCGACATCGAAAATTGAATCTGGAATCTCATTTTATACATCATCGTTACTAGAATTCTATGCTTGCACCGCAACCTTCCTCGTATAGTAATACGACTCTCTATTGATAAGAAGGAATAAGTATTCAATAGGTAGATAATCTACTTAATTAGTTTATCAATGATAACTTATACATCACCACAACCCGATTAGTGGTACTTAATCTCAACATCCATTCCAATACAACTCTCACGGTTGTAATCGACTCTTTACTCGCAGAATCATTGATGCATTACTATGGTCCACCGCTGACCTACTGTCATAATTCGTTTTCCATGAAATCTTAATAGCTAACCATACGGAGTCCATACATGTCGTATAGAATTCTTCTAAGGAGGTAACATAATCACCATTCATAATTCATGAAGAACACTCCTGATCCTGACGTACTTTCATGACATGAAGCATATAAAATTGCAGAAGAGTTTCAATCAAAGCAACGATAGTAGGTTAATACCATTCTTAATCATATGCCTTCAATAGAAGACTTAACTCAAAGGTTCGTTTAGTCTTTTTGAAACATGGTCCTAGATTATTCTCAAGATAGGACCTTCTAAAATAGATAGCCCGCTCACAGTGCTAACATGAATTAAATCTTTACCAAACTACTATTACGGTTGAGTATCGTATAATCATCAGAAGAAATGTCAATCTTTCAAACCATAATACAACCTTCACGGATTTAACCATCATTACTGTATCCCTCTGGCACGTGTGCTTATAATTGTCCTCTTACACTTAAAGTGTCGGCCACCTCTTTGACCTTTCCTGATAGTAAAATTTCCTTACAATCAATGTCATTTTTTTTAACCACCTCCAAATAATTTTCTACCTCATTTCAATCACTGCTTATATGAAAATGTTTTTCTTAAGTCCTGGTGAGAAGAAAAAAAAATCACCATTTTTTTCCATAAGTCATTGCCTTAGTCATTAGATGTGAACATTTCCACGACTGACTCTCAATCATACTTAGAACATCTTTTATCTTAGGCCCTAATGGCCCTGAATAATTTCGACCTTTACTGGTTCGATCCATACTTTCTCGTGGTTTAACACATGCCCCACTTGGCATCATTATAATTACGTCATATTTCCTTTATCAACATTTTTACTCTTGAGAATTTTGAATATTACCTTTCTCCTTGTAAAACTTCTAAGGTTATCCTTGAATCGTTCCTCCTGTATTCCCTAGATACAGGGCATATCGAAATACCCTTTACTAATACTAGAACAATTGTCTATATGTTTCTGAAAAATTTCCCCACAGATACTTAAAGGTTGTTATTACCTTAATCCTTTCCAATTCATACTGTCAAAACTCATACTATCCCTATTAAGGGTGAAATGCCAACCTTTATGCATTCCCCTAGGATTCATTTTAAGTTACCGATGTTCTATCTTTAATGCCACCTTTAAAAAGGTACATGCATCCTTCCATGGATAAATCAAGTCATATATCCCTGATAAGGGTGTCTTATTCAATCATTCCCACCTCGATAGTATATGCCTAATTTCACAATAACATTTGTATTCAAAATGAGGTCAATCAATATGGCCTCCAAAAGATAACTACGGTTATCTACTTTTCTTGCTTGATTTGGTAACGATAACAAGGATGTTCTGGAAGATATTGGTCGTGTTCAACGTGAACTTCTTCTTAATAATTCCGTATTTACTTTTGTTGTTTATCTCAACAGTCATCTCAATGTTGGGATATCTCTCATACCTGGCGTCTCCCTTCCTGGGTATCAAGCAACCGGTCTTACACTTCACATTCTTGAAGTTCACTTCCTTCATCCAATTTTCCTAATTTCTTACTTCTTTGTCTCCTCAGTCTATCCGCATCTCAATATTTATCCTTCGAACTATCTCAAGGTTTCCTCAAATCCTCCCAACTTACAGGGGATAAAATATATGTATCTCTTATGCCTTCAACCATCAATTTAACTCATGGTGAATCACCCTCATCCTGACGATTACATACTTTTCTATTTCTATTGCTACGAGTCTTTAGGGTTTCCTCATACCCAACTTCCTTATCATTCCTCAAACTCTATTGCCTTTATATTCCTTTCCACTTCAGTTTCTTTTTATTTTCCTTTCTCTTATCATTATTTCATGAACCAACACAACATAAGCATTAATTTCAAACATCCCGTCATTCTGGATTCGTGTCCTCAGAACGAATCTTGACAACTTTTACAACTTAGATTCATAATTCATCATACTCGTCCGCCTTTGTTCTGGCTCTAAAGCTTTTACACTATCTCCATAACCTTGGGAAGTACTTTCCTGAAAACAATTGACTGAACTTTAATCAGTTTATTGTAACCTCTGGCTCCGTGCCTTCCTTGGACTTTCACCAGCGGGTGGCCTCTCTCTTAGGAGGGTAAGTGACAAAAACAGTCTTTTGTGATTCGTCAATCATTTAGAATCTCAAATGATTCCTATATTTCCTTTAGCCAGGCTCTTGCCTCGACTGGGTCAGCTTGTTCCTTGGAACTCTGAGAGCTTAGCGACTTAAAGGTCCTGAAAGAATTTCTCACCGCATTATTTCTCAGGGTCGTGGTTGGGGATAATAGTCTAAGTTCTGTCTTGAAAGGTCCATAAATTTTCGTATAGGAGTACCGTCTTGGGTCTCCTTTCCTTACTCGACTTCTGTTTCCTTAGTCTGAACATTCCCTCCTCCTCCCCATAATCAGGGTCATCCTACATATTTTAAATCCTCATTTTCCACTTCATCATATTATGGGTTCCTTCTATCTTGATGGCGACCTCCCTGACTATCACATTCAGGGTTTGCTCTAAATCTTATTCCTCAAACTAGCTTTCATCTAAGATCTCATCTTTAAGCTCTTGAACATTTGGAACCCAAATTCTGTAGGAATACCTCATTATTCCCTTATCATCTTTCTCGGTATTAATCTCTTATCTATTTGTTGGTTCTCTGCCTTCATTCATCACTTTTTCTGGCACAATCTGTTCTTTTCCAATAATTCGGGCTGTATTGCAATTTCAAACAGCTTTTCGATACCGGCTCCGGTTACCTTCACTTCTATTTCCATTTTCTCAAAACCTCTTATAAGCTCTCTCAAATACATTATCATCTTGAGTCTCTCCTTTTTACTAAGGGCATCAGCCACCACATTGGCTTTCCCCGAATGATAAAGAATCTCATAATCGTAATCCTTGATTAGCTCTAACCACCTCAGTTGGCGCATGTTGAGCTCTTTTTGCGTGAAAATGTACTAGAGCACTTATGGCTTAGGTAAATCTCGCACTTCTCTCCATACAAGTAGTGCCTCCAATCTTTAGGGCAAAACTATTGCCACGAGCCCAAGCTCATGGGTGGGGATATCGAATTTTATATTCCCTTAATTGTCTTGACGCGTACACGATTACCTTGATGTGCTGTATAAGAAGCACCTTAATTCCTTATGCGAAGCGTCACTACAGATCACAAAATCTCCTTTTCCATCCGGCAATGCCATCATAGGGGCCGTCACCAATCATTGCTTCAGTTCTTAAAAGCTGTTCTCGCATTTCTCTGTCCATTCGAACTTCTCAGTCTTATGAGTAAGCTGCGTTAAAGGGGCTACTATCTTTACAAAATTGAACGAACCTCTGGTACTGACCGGCCAATCCTACCTCTGGTAGTCGCCCTAACCATGGTCATCAATTCCTCAGTGGTCCTTTATTCATTCTTGTCAGGATCCTTCACGGGATCCTTCTCAGCGATAATCCCTTCTAGGACAACATCCTCAACCGGTACATCCTCAATATGAACATCATCCGGTCCTGCGTTAGGACGCTCTATTGGATCCACAATCTGATCTCCAATAACTAATAAAACATCATCGCGTTGTTGCTCCTCAACCTCAGGGTTCGGAGTCCCGCTACCATCTACGATAACGAACTACGCTTCTATCACGATATTTATAAGGGTTCCCATAAGGGTTTTAACTGTCAGTACTACGTTAGGTAGCCCGACTGTGAACTTGGCAAGAGTTCTTATTATCTTAATGAACTTATTATCTTAACATCACATCATCTCTGAGGTTTATAACGCTTCGCTCTGATACCATTTCTGTAACACCCCCAAATCCGGGGTCGGGGATCCGGGTTGTCACGAGTTCCATTTCCCTTAATAACACCCAATCTTAATAAACAATCAACTACTCTGTACTGTGACCCCACAATAAACACACACACCACAAGTTATAGTCTCAGAGATGAATATCCAAAAATAATACGAGTCATTTTATTCCAAATTTATATGTCATTACACCTTAAAAGGGTTTCTGAATAAATTTACATTTCTTTGCCATTATTACAATTGATAAAGATACATAAGTCTGGTACATCAAAAGTTGAAAGCCTAGCCTATTGGTAGATCCTACCTCAGCTACAGCGACATCAACGCCTATAGGAAACTGCGGAACGTTTCCTATCCGCTCGTGAATTGGGAGCTTGGTCCTGTTCATCTTGTCTATCTGATGTTGTGTGATGAAAGAAGAAAGCAAGGGTGAGCAACAAGCCCACCGAAATAATATGTATAATAATTAACAATATAAGAGCATTCTCATAGTACTCATGAAAGTCTTGGTCAAGAAGAAATGAACCAAGCTGATATCTTAATGCGATGAAGTCGCAAAATATTCAGTATATATACATATATACTTTTCAAAATCTTGGAAGTCCTCTTCCATGCATAATACACACAGAGTTCCAGTGTATAACTGTATAAAAATATCTTTGCAAGGTGATCTCATATATCTAACCTTGTCTCAACGTTTTTCTGAAACCTTTGCCATTCATAAGACAATCATTAACTAGATATAAATTTAAAAGATGAAGTTACAAGATACTCCAATATACTTATATCTTTTCCGAATACTACTTGAACTACCACCGTTCAATGTATAAATAGTTCATCCCATAGATTAAGCTACAAGACAAAACTTGTATAGAATCAATCTTTAAAATATCATCAAAATAAAATGATGTTATGAGATACTTCATTTGATGTAAACATCATTTTGAAAACTTGACCCTGCCAACACTCAACAATCGCCCAACCGTAGCCTTTCTATCGAAGTGCTCTGGGTAGTGTTGCAGAAATATCCAATTGGATGATGAACTCATTACGAGAGTTTGTCGTGCCAGGAAGACCACTTACGATGATCAGTCGCAGTAGTACAACCCCACCATTTTCTACATGTAGAGGAGAACCTGTCGGATTTACTTGTCAACCGAACACTGGACTCCTAAGGAATGGACTGTCTTAGCGGAACTTCCGGGCCATTTGGGCCAATATAATAAGGCTGGGCCGGCGCCACTCGACCACTTACGCCACTCCTAGTTCAGATGAAATCCATGACTCTGAAACGTAAAGCTCGTTCCCCTTTCCCCAAGTAGAAACTTGTTGATACGACTCCACCAAGAAGACGTATCTAGTTGGAAAGGAGAACTCACCGATATTTCCCAGGCGATGCCTGTTAATGGATTAACTTGTTCCAAGAATTTTACTTCCCGAGTGTTGGGTAAGTAATCAAAAATTCTTTAATCAAAATAGCAACCTTGTTGCGAATATACAATACACCACAGAGCCGGATACCTCAGGTTTTGAGCGAGTATTTAAATCCCCTTCGAAAGGAGGATCTTAAATATAAAAATGAGTTTTTGGGATCCACTCTAACTTTTAAAATCATTTTGAAGACTCGCAAAACATTTTTAAGAATGTTTGGAGTGATGCTGATTTAATAAAATAAATCAGTCCCAATATATTAGAAAATATCTGAATATTATTATTTAAATAATATTCTCATAAAGAATAATCTTTATAAAAATAATTGAAGTAGAAGTTTTAAAACTTATACTTGCAATGTATATTAAATAACCAAAGATATACTTATACGAAAGTACTATCTTTATTTGAATAATCAAAAGTGAGTTTGATTATCGACACATTATTCTTTAATAAAATTAAGAATAATAATTAGTAAATAATCGGAGTCATAAGTCCTCGAATGAATATTCAAATAATAATATTCATTAATAAATTAAGCGGAGTCATAAGTCCTCGAATGAATATTCAAAATAATATTCAATAATAAAATAAATGGGGTCATAAGCCCTCGAATGAATATTCAAAATAATATTCATTAATAAAATAAGGTTATCGAATAAACCTTATTTGATTCATAGTTTTAAAAACTATTCATATATATATATAAATATATATATATATATTATACTCGGGAGCATCGACTCCCGGTTTTAGAAAAAAATCACCTTTGAGTCCCCTATACTAAGGGTATATGCAAAATTACCGCTTATCTCTAGCATAGGCATTATCAACTGAATCAAGAGATATATGTATCAAGAATACGAAATAGGCATGCATATATACCATATCACATGCTACAATATATCACAAGAATTTGCTAAATAACCATTATGCATCTATCACAAGATAATGCATATACAAATGTATACATCACAACAACAGTATAACGGATAGAAAACTTGCCTGAGTGCTCCCGGATAGACTTAAGCTTAGAGTGGGTCCGATAACCTATGAACAACAACATAAGTCGGAATTAAACCCCGGTCGCTTAAGAAACTAGACTTTAACCATTTAGGGTCCTAACGTTCGCTTTCGCGCTTAACGATTCACTTAAGTCGCTCGAGTACCCTTGGCTCCACCATCTTTAATAAATTAGCCATTAAGGGTTTTAAGGTGATTCTTTCGCGAATACCTTACCAACTGCCTAATCCACTTTACATAAATGTTTCATACACCAATTAGTCATTTAAGGGCCTTAACCAAGGTTTTAAAGTAAGGCGAGGGGTAAAGGTTCGGTCACGAAATGCCGTACATCGGATTCAAACGTACCACATATCAAAACGAAGCTCGTAACATGAACTATATAATCATGGTAATGGTCAAAACCTAACAGTGAGTTCTCGGGTCCTGATGTTAAGAGCAAAAACAGTCTAAAGTAAATCGGACATTACGACGGCTATGTTTACGCGATTTCCCAAATTTTTACCATTCCAAATCATATCAATCCAACTACCAATCAATAACAACTCAAGATACACATCAATGCTACTGATTTCAGTCATAATAAGCTCAAGGATCTCAATCCAATCATATATTATAACACCTCCAAATTCAACTAAACTACTTAACAATTAAAGCTCGAATCATGCTTATCATTCAAATTACAACTCATCCATCCAAACCATCTCCAAACTTCAACATTCAAACTTATTACTAAAGGATGTGAAGATTTATACCTTTCTTGGAAGGTGTTAAGTTGCTAGGAAGCCTTATGGAGCCTTCTACAAGCTAGATCTTTCCAAAGAAATCAAGAACACAAAGTTAGGCTTTAAAGTTTCTAAAAGTCCGATTGAAAGAACTGTAAAAATGAGGGTCTTACCATGATTATTTCGACGAGACTTGTGAACAAGAGTTGTAGGACATCTCAATACCTTTCCAACGAACTATAGAACACAACATGTGAGTGAGTATTGAAGGAGAAATGGCAGTTAGAAGTTGCTGTGTTTATTTTGGCCGAGAGCTTCTTCTTGCAAAGTCAACTCTTCTCTTTTTTATTTATGTTATTTGCTTGGTTGATTCTTCTTTTTGTTTTGAAATTTGTTTTAACCTTTTTACCATAGTTAATTTTGTATGGCCCAAAATCACCCAACAAACAAAACTCCTTTGTCATGCTTATGCAAGCAAGCTTGTGTCATGTGATGACATCATCATCCACTACCTTTTTGATTAATCCCTTAATTACTTGGCTAATGACCGCTGATCTGTTATACAGTTCGCTTATCTTTTGTTTTCGTTCGTCGTTTGAGGGATCATATCCGAGATCTTAGTACTTAGGTTTCCTTAACCTTTCTCAATACATTATATTCGTTTTATGATCCTCTCTTATAATCCTTGAATTTAAATCCTTTTTATTCTGTTACCTTATACTCAGTTCTTTCTGTATCTGGTAGATTTTCGGGAAAAATCAAAGTGTTCGAATTTGGATTCTGACGATCTTTACATACACTTAAATCTCATATAAAGTACTAATAAGATCTCAGAATAACAATAGAAGAACCTCTACATAGTGTGGTATGAAAAGTTTTCTTATTCTGCATACTCAGCAAAAGCACTATTCATAAGGGTTTCAAAAATTCCAAAAATTGGGGTTATTACATTTATTCTATTTAATGAATATTATTTTGAATATTCATTCGAGGACTTATGACTCCGCTTATTTACTAAATAGTATTCTTTATTTTATTAAAGAATAATGTTTCGATAATCAAACTTATTTTCGATTATTCAAATAAAGATCATACTTTCATATAAGTATATCTTTGGTTAATTATTATTATTCATTTCAAGTATGAGTTTTAAAACTTCTACTTCAACTATTATTATAAAAATCATCCTTATTGGGAATATTATTTAAAAAATAATATTCAGATATTTTCTAATATACCGGGACTGATTTATTTGATTAAATCAGCATTACTCCAAACATTCTTAAAAATGAATTGATTACTTACCCAACGTTCGGGAAGTAAGTCCATCTATTGAGTCGACATAAGCAACATGGGCTCAGTGGGCGTCCATGAAAGTGTAAGCGGCTCAATGGGAGTCCATCAATGCGTAAGTGGCTGAGTGGCAATCCAGCATAAGGTCCTATTGCGGCCAGGGTGATGACCAGTGGGGAATTCGTCCATCTGCTAGTAGAAAAGGTTACTTATTGGTATCTTTGCCTGATCAGCAAGATATCAGGTTTATGCCAAGGTTTTCTCCTTTCCAAATTCATTGGATATTACAACTCTGTTTATAATTTTCATAACAGAGGTATTCAAGGAGTGTATGAAATGTATATATATATAGGTGTATATATATATCGGGACTTAATGAAGTATCTCGTAACTTCATTATTTATAATGATATTTCTAGGATTGAATCTATTCAAATCTTATCTTGTAGTCTCATCTATGTGATGAACTTTTGAAACGGATTATACCTTGAACGGTGGTAGTTCAAGTAGTATTCGGAAGAGATATAAGTATATTGGAGTATCTCGTAACTTCACATTTTCAACTTATATCTGGTTAATGATCATCTTATACATGACAAAGATTTTCAGGAAAACGTTGAGACAAGGTTAGATATATGAGATCACCTTGCAACGATATTTTTATACAGTTATCAACTGGAACTCTGCGTATATTATGCATGGCAGAGGATTTCAAAGATTTTGAAAAGTATATATACATATATACTAAATATTTTGCGACTTGGTCGCATTAAGAGGTCAAACTTGGTTCATTTCTTCTTGACCAAGACTTTCATGAGTACTATGAGAATGCTCATATATTCTTAATTATTATACATATTATTTCGGTGGGCTTGTTGCTCACCCTTTCTTTCTTCTTTCATCACACAACAACAGATAGACAAGATGAACATGATCAAGCTCCCAATTCGCGAATGGATAGGAAACGTTCCGCAGTTTCCTGTAGGCGTTGATGCCGTTGTAGCTGAGGTAGGATCTACCAATAGGTTAGGCTTTCAACTTTTGATGTACCGGACTTATGTATACTTATGAATTGTAATAATGGAAAAGAATATGTAAATTTATTCAGAAACCCTTTTATGGTGTAATGGTTTATAATTATGGAATAAAATGACTTGTGTCATTTTTGGGTATTCATCTCTGAGACTATAACTTGTGGTGTGTGTACTGTGGGGTCACAGTATGCAGTAGTTGGTTGATTATTCAGATTAAGTATTATTAAGGGAAATGGAACTCGTGACAACCCGGATCCCCGACCCCAGATTTGGGGGTGTTACATCACTCATAAATGTTCTAAAACTATGTGGTAAGTGAAGGTGCTTACTAAGGTAAGTTTCAGAATGACATCTCTGGTTTCTTGAGTGCATTAGACACTCTTACACTACAATTTTACCTCCAAAACTTCTACACTAGACTCTTCTGATCATAAGGCAACTCCCAAACTTGATGTGGCTCAAGGGCCTAGCTTGGGCCTCCCTAGGCCTAAGCTTAAAGTCCATGGTTCCCCTATTTTTCTGGGCAGAAAAGGTCCTGACTTGAACTAACTTGTGTCACATTATTCTAACACAAATCCTATGAACTATGGCTGAAAAAACTCCTCTGACACTCCCTATAACTAAGGCCCAACAGTGCCTAATGAGGGTCAACCTATGACATGGTCAAAACTTCGTATTTCTAAGTTGCAACAAAACTATACCCTGCTGGACAGATTTTGTGATTCCACTCGTGCACCTAACCAAACGTCTTACAAACCTCCAACAAACACCTAAAACCTAATATATACTCCTACTTCTAGCTTCTAGTGGCTTGGGCCTCAAAGTGCACAACAAATGCTCATTCAAAACTTCCCCATATACTAGTGCATCAAATCTGGAAAAATGCAAACACTAACTAATCCCTTTCCACCTTGACTCCCACTTATTAACCAAACATCCAACCTTTACCGAAGCAAACCTAGTGCATCAACATCCTAAAATAGTTCCTCAACAGGAGTGGAGATCATCCTTGCCCTAGAACACCAACATGCAAATAAAAATATAACATACAACTCATGGAAAACACTTAACAAGATTTCGGCTAAGACATAGAGTTTAAATTCTTATAAATTCGACTTGTACCTATTACTCAACCTTAATAATCATAAAATATATCTTCTCTTAACTATTATTAAGAAATATATCATGGAAACAATTTATTTTAAACACAAATAATTCAAATTTATAGATTTTTAAACATGAAAACATGATTTCGAGAAGAGTAGCATACACAACATGGTTGATCATCATATTAACATCTTAAAACTAGCATGCATGGCTAAACATGATTATATAGTGAAATTTCAGTAGCATGCAAAGGTTTTTAAATCATGGTTTCTCCATAAAACTCTTAGTTAAAACATATATAAAATGTATCTCATAGAGAGCTCTTGAATTCACAAGAATCAAGAGTTTCTCTTTGGAGATCACACAAAAGCTACACATGCAACCATGAAACTTCATCTCCCAAATCTCAAAACTCTTGGGAAGTATATAAAATAAATGTATGTGGAAGAATTACACTAGGGAAGATGCGAAATGGGATGGAAAAATGGAAGGGAGTGGGGGAGGGGGTTTTCGGCCGAGAGCAAGGAGAGGGAGGGGGAGGAGAGAAAAAGAGAGGTGAGTTGGAGTGTGAAGTGAGTGAAATGATTTCTCACATTTTGTTTTTGGTTTTATGCCTTTAATTGACTAAAAAAAATGAGTGGAAATGAGAATGTTCAAGAATACCCTCTAGCTAAAGTTAGGTCATTTTGCATGCAAGGTTAATGTGGTAATTTGGTTAACAACAAGTGAGTTAGTGGTGTTGGAAAGGTCTCCTTTTCTCTTTAATAGAATGGAAGAGTGATTTGCATGCAAGGGTTTCCATGTAATTTGCTAAATATAACAAATAAATTTTTAAAGATTTATTTTTATAAAATAAAATACAAGTTCAAAAATTATAAAATTTATACCATAAAATAACTTGGATTTTTAGAAATTTTATAAGATCACTTTTGAAATTTGTGAATGAAATAACTTTTAAAAGAAAATTTTTCCAAGGTTTAGAATATTCCTTATAAATCAAAAATAAGGGAAATAAATAAACTTTTGCTTTAAAAAATCATATTCTACATAAAGCAATTAATAATGCAGAAATTTTCATTCACACAACGTACAATCATTAAGTATATTTACATTTGGCTCTAATATTATACAAAGTTCACAAATAATATTACACAAAATGTCGGTCGTAACATCCTATCCCCCTTAAGGGATTCTGTCCCCAGAATCTAAGAGAACAGATGAGGATACCGGGAACGCATATCAGACTCTAACTCCCAAGTTGATTCTTCGACCTTGGGGTTCCTCCAAAGTACTTTCACTAACTTTACTTACTTATTCCTAAGTCTCTTTACTTGTTAGTCGAGTAATTTGACAGGTTGCTCCACAAATGACAGGTCTGCCTGAATTTCTACAGGTTCATATTCTATCACATGGTTGACATCAGGATTGTACTTCTTAAGCAATGACACATGGAACACATTATGCACATGCTGATACTGAGGTGGTAAGGCTAACTCGTATGCCACCTTCCCCACTTGACTCAAAATTTCAAAAGGACCTATATATCTAGGTGCTAACTTCCCTTTCTTGCCAAATCTAGACAACCCTTTCCTTGGTGACACCTTCAGCAAAATGGCTTCGCCTACTTGGAATCTAACATCCTTACACGCTGGATCCGCATACTTTCTCTGTCTATCTTTAGCAGCAAGCAACCTTTTCTGAATTAACTTAACTGTCTCATGCAACTGTTGTACCAATTCCGAGCCTAGAATCTTTCATTCTCCTACTTCATCCCAACTTGTCGATGATCTACATTTCCATCCGTACAAAGCTTCGTATGGTGGCATGCCAATACTGGAGTGATAGCTGTTATTATAGGAGAATTCTACTAATGGCAAGTGGTCGTCCCAAATTCCTGCAAAATCGATTGCACAACTGCGCAACATGTCTTTGATTGTTTGAATTGTCCTTTCGCTCTGACCATCAGTCTGCGGGTGATATGTCGTACTCATGTTCAACTTCGTGCCAAGACTCTCTTGAAATTGCTTCCAGAATCTTGAGTTAAATCGGGGATCTCTGTCTGAAACTATCGATACCGGTACTCCATGTCTTAGTACGATTTCACGCATATACAGATGAACCAATCTGTCCAATGACGACTTCTCATTAATTGGAAGGAAATGCGCCGACTTCGTAAGGCGATCAACTATAACCCATATAGCGTCATGTCCGAATTTTGTTCGCGGTAGTCCCACTATAAAGTCCATAGAAATATTTTCCCATTTCCATTCTGGAATCTTTCGGGGCTGAATTAATCCGCTTGGTCGTTGATGTTCTGCCTTCACTTTCTGACAAGTATAACACTTCGCAACCCATTCTGTCACCTCTCGCTTCATATTTGGCCACCAAAAGTTCTGCTTCAAGTCCCGGTACATCTTGGTGCTTCCCGGATGGATTGAAAATCTTGAATTGTGGGCTTCTTGCAAAATCTCATTCTTCAATTCAGGTACATGAGGAATCCAAATTCTTGAGGAAAACTTTAGTACACCTTGCTCATCCTTTTGAGTACCAATCTCTTCTCCAGTTAGCTGATTCTTCTCTTTCTCCATTACTTCTTCCTGACATTTCCTTATCTTTTCCACTAGTGTTGGCTGAAAAGTCATTGCAAGATAAACTTCTTCAACTATTCCACAATCAGAAAGTTCCAATCCAAATCTCTTAATCTCTTCAGGCAATTCTTTTGGTGTTTCTATCATATTCAATATTTCCTTCCTACTCAAAGCATCGGCTACAACGTTTGCCTTTCTAGGATGATAATTTATCGAGCAATCATAGTCCTTAATCAATTCCAACCATCTCCTTTGCCTCATATTGAGTTCCTTCTGAGTGAAAATGTACTTTAAACTCTTGTGATCCGTGTAGATTTCACACTTTTCCCCGTAGAGGTAATGTCTCCGAATCTTAGGTGCGAACACTATGGCGGCTAGTTCCAAGTCATGCATCGGGTACTTCAATTTATGCGGTTTTAACTGTCTTGATGCATACACGATCACCTTATTGTGTTGCATTAGCACACAGCCCAATCCTTTATGTGAAGCATCGCTGAAAATCACAAAGTTTCCTTGGTCGTCTGGTAGTACTAACACCGGAGTTGTTACCAATCTCTGTTTCAACTCTTGAAAGCTATCCTCACATTCTACATTCCATTCGAACTTCTGATTCTTCCTGGTTCACTTAATCAATGGCATGGCGATTTTCGAAAAATCCTTGACAAATCTTCTATAATACCCTGCCAATCCTAAAAAACTTCGCACTTTCATAGGTGTCTTTGGCCTCTCTCAACTCATAATCGCCTCAATCTTTTCCGGATCTACTTTAACTCCTTCATCTCCAATGACGTGCCCCAAAAATTGAACTTCCTTTAACCAAAACTCACATTTAGAAAACTTGGCATACAACTTCTCTTGTCGGAGTATCTCCAATGCTATCCACAAATGCTGCTTATGTTCTTCTTCCAACTTTGAATAAATAAGGATGTCATCAATGAATACCACTACGAACTTGTCCAAATACTTTTTAAATACCCGATTCATCAGATCCATAAATGCTGCCGGGGCATTAGTCAATCCAAAAGGCATTACTAAGCATTCATAATGTCCGTATCTTGTCCTGAATGCTGTCTCTGGGATATCTTTTTCTTTGATCTTTAATTGATGGTATCCTGATCTTAAGTCAATCTTTGAAAAACACTTTGTTCCTTTCAGCTGATCAAATAGGTCATCTATTCTTGGTAGCGGTTATCGATTCTTAATCGTCACCTTATTCAACTCCTGATAATCTATACACAACCGCATACTTCCATCTTTCTTCTTTACGAACAAGACAGGTTCTCCCCATGGTGACGTACTTGGCCGTATCACTCCTTTGTCCAATAATTCTTGTAGCTGGCTCGCCACCTCTTTTATTTCTGCTGGTGCCATCCTATATGGGGCCTTCGAAACTGCTTCTGTACCCGGAGCAAGGTTGATCTCGAACTCGATTTGTCGATCTGGCGGTAAGCCTGGTAGTTCATCTGGAAACATATCTAGAAATTCGTTAACTACGGGAATACCTTCTATGTTGGGGTTGCCCTTTTCTGAATCCACTACATAAGCTAGGAACGACTCACAACCTTTTCTAAGTAACTTCTTAGCCTGAACGATTGTAAGAAATAGTTGCTCTTGCCTCTGTCCCTTAAATACTACTTTCTCTCCACTCTTCATCTTTAAATACACTTTCTTGGACTTACAATTAATCTGGGCGTTATTCTTCCCTAACCAATCCATACCTAAAATTATATCGAACTCTCCCAACTTGAAGAGTATCAAGTCGGCTGAAAACTTATACCCGAAATATCAATCTCACACTTCAGACAGAGTTGACTCACAGGAATCTTCTCTTGGTTCAAAATTACCACATTTACTACCTCGTTCATAACCATTTTATCATATTGAAGTTTATCAACAAAAGTTTCTGATATGGATGATCTCGTTGCTCCCGAATCAATCAATACTTTAGCTTCGACATTATTTAGTAAAAGTGTACCTGCTATCACCTCAGAGTTCTGAACAGCATCCTTCATTTTCAAATCGAATGTCCTTGCTATTGCTTGCGGAGTTGTTGTAGGTGGTGGAGGTAATGCCAATACCTCAGCTGGCACGTTTGCACTGGTACTTTCCACATTCATCAGAGCTTTAACTGGTCCGGTTGTCTTGCACTCCCTAGCTATGTGTTCAGTCTTTCCACACTTGTAACATGTAACTCCTGGCTTCGGCATCTTACACTCGTTTGCCAAATGTCCCTTCTAGTTGCACCTATAGCATGTCATGCTCAGCTTATTACACACCCCGGGGTGCCTTTTTCCACAATGCTTGCATTCAGGTCTCTGAAATTTGTTTTCTCCAACTTGTCCTTGGCTTGCCTGGTTGTTCCCCTTTGATTCTTGTCTTTTGCTCAAATTTCCCTTCTTTTGAAAATTTCCGCCCTTATGGAATCCAATCCTCTTTACATTCCGATATTGTGAATTTCCGGCTTTAGACTTTTCTCCATAAAATGGAACCTTTCTCTTCTTGTTATCCCTTTCCTTTCTTGACTGCATCCCATTATTCTCAATCAGAGCAGCTTTCTGCACTACGCCTGCATAAGTATCAAGCTCAAACATAGCCACTCTATCTCTGATCCAAGGCTCTAATCCTTGTTGAAATCTTTTTGCTTTTTCCTCTTCACTACTGGTATACTTTGTCACAAACCTTGACAATTCTATGAACTTCTTCTCATACTCCAGTACATACATATTCCCTTGCTTCAATTCAAGAAATTTAAGCTCCATATGATTCTGCATGTACTTAGGGTAATACTTTTCCAGAAATAACTTCTTAAATCTTTCCCAAGAAACTTGTTGATTTGCTTCCATAGCTTTTACTGATTCCCACTAATAGATGACTTCGCCCTTCAAGAAGTAAGTAGCATATGGTGTCTTCTGATCGTCCCCTAACTGTACCAACTCAAAAGCCCTTTCCATTTCCTTAATCCATGTGTTAGCTATTATTGGATCAGTGGTATCATGAAATGCAGGTGGGTTCACATTCTGAAAAGCCTTGAAAGTAACAACTTGTCGAGGTGGTACTGGTGGATTAGGTGGTTGGTGTGGTTCACGGTTATCTTGGTTTTCAAATCATTGTTGAAGAGTTAGTTGTTGAGCTATAGCGTTTGTTTGTTGTTGTAAGGTTTCCAGTAATCGAAAAATATTTGGATATGTGGTAGATGTGGTTGTTGGGTTCTTCTTTTTGGGTGGCATGATCCTGAAATAAGAGTTACGTCAAAACATGTATGAATAATGAAATAATTCGAGGGTGTCGCATGCATTCTTTTTTACATATGAGGTCAAGTTTCAAATTAATCAAATATGGTGATGCATATAAAGGCGTAAGATAATAGTTGAAAGCATATGGAGCGATAGTGCATAATAATTGAAATTTAAAGGTCACAATACATCAAGATTAAGATAAAGTCTGATTCTAGGAATAACATGCTTATTTAAAGGAAACAACTGGGAATTCTATAAAGTCCGATAATGCAACAACATGAAAGGTAGATAATGGAAAGAACTAAGGCTCCACTCCATCAAAACGGGGCTTGGTAGTCTTCTCCTCTCGAAGCATCTTCACAATGCTCTGGAGCTCATCCACCACCATCTGGATGATATACTGACTGGTACGGTCTCGGTGTGATGGCATTTCCTCAAGCTTAGTGTTGACGTACCGAACCAAATTCTCAAGTCTCGCAGTCATCTGCTCCTTAGGCTTCCCTTCATAGTTTCGGCTGTCCGGATACACGTTCTTCAATCGGTCTATCAGTCGGTCATACTTGCCCTGAAGCATGTCAGACTCGCGCCTCAACTCAGCATACACAGAGAAAGCAATAGTGTCGTCCGACCCAGAGGATGATGAGGAGTGCGGCCTTTGCTGACAAACCAATAAGAGGAGTATTAATAATAAATTTACTTAACCTACTCTCTCGCATATTATCTATAACCTATACATATATCCTATCACACCCCCCAACTTAACAAAACCTGTCACACCCCCCAACTTAACAATACATAATATATAACTATTATAATATTTAAAAGAAAGTAAATACAACTGAATCCAAGATATTATAGTTTAGGGTTTAAAACAGCCCAACACTACTAACTATTACAACTGGTTTTAATATCGAGTCCTCACACAAAACTATCTCTTATTCTACATGAGCTCGGACATACGCATCGGCATCACAAGTCTTACGTGCTGTCTGCTTGAATCTAACCATAGCTGCTAGCTGTAATATCAGGGTGAAAGCAAGTAGTGAGCTAAATGCTCAATAAGTGCTAAACAATACGATACAAAACATAAATCGAGATATATGTTAAAGAATGACAATGTGAAGATATAACTAATAATAACAAGAGATGAACTTTTGGGTGATGGCATCATTTGCTTGAATCAAAAACTTTTTCAAAATCATATCTTAATCAAAAACCATTTTATGACGCTACGGATTACAACCGGTGATCAGCCGCGAAGTAATCCCGAACCTCGCTGGGTTCTAAAACATTAATGGGATCCCTAGGCAACTTTTAAGCCTACAATATCAGTGTGGAAATGACTTGCATCTCAGTCCAGATCGACTATTTAAAGAAAACATTTATCCCCCTTTGGGATTGAAAATCCAAATTTTAATCATTTCAAAAACTGATGCCGATTGATAATAAAATTTCTTAAACAGTAAACATCTTTATCAAGGGATTGTAGATTGACTTGAAACACTGGAATTATGTTCACTAATCTTAGGGCCATGATCCACTAGACTTTACTCTATCAGGGTAATTGAAAGGTTTCCATTTACAAGAATTTTGACAAGGAGATTTAGTAGGGTTATTGGATAATATGAAAGAGTAATGCCAAACTAGGCTTAAAGCAATGGTTTTAGACAAGGTATAGGTATTAGAACATCAAGAAGATAAGCATTACTAGTTACAAGTATGATAGAAGTGTTAAGATATAAAGAAAGTGATCATTGGCTTAAGGTATATCAGGATGTCAAGCTTTAGGGTAAGGATATGGTTATCAAACAATCGTGAACGACTTTAAAGAATATCTGGGTTTTAGGTATCAAGATAAAGTTTCTATCGGGGTTCTTACAAGAGTTAAATCAAGCATCAAGGTGTAAAATCAAGATTTTTCAGTAATCAATAGCATGTTAATTAAAAGGATCAATCAGGTATTATAACAATTCTCTATTTTATCATGGCATCCCGATTACTTTGGTATACTAGCGTGGTATAATTTTTGATCTACTTGCAATAAGTACTTGAGGGTTCATGGCATTTCTATATAATACGAAGATAGATTTGAGAATCACTTGGTCCGGGTATAACAAGGTAAATCAGGATACTCGCATCATATATATAAGAACTAGTTATCACACATTCCAGTGTAAACTAAAAAGTAGGTTGAATCACTTGCCTTGAGAAGGCTGGACTGGACTGGATTGGAAAGTAGGAGCAACTGGAAGCTTTACTCGACCTTTATGGAAAGTTTACCCTCGTCTCGAAATCCTACACAATTAATAATAACCTCATTATAATATATTCTCACCAACTCAACCTATTTACAACCCGAAATTAAACACAAATGGCACTTAGGCCTATATGCACGCAATTTATAATCACCTTATAAATATAGTAGTACACATAGCCATATATACTCATATACCATATTTAAGTACCAAATAATATCACACACACCATATTGCAACACTAGGCTTGGATGATCTCGCTCCACATCTTAAATCACTTGATCGCTAAACTAGACAAAATCTCCAAATTTTGGCCTCCTAACTCGATGTGCCTTTACTAAACCATCCAAATCCTGTTGACCCTTAATTGGGTCCTTTCTCTCTACTGACTTTATGTTATCTTGAAACTATAGTGGTCAACCTAGGACTCATTCATAAGTGCTCTAAAACTATGTGGTAAGTGAAGGTGTTTACTAAGGTAAATTTCAGAATGACATCTATGGTTTCTTGAGTGCATTAGACACTCTTACACTACAAGTCTACCTCCAAAACTTCTACAATAGACTCTTCTGATCATAAGGCAACTTCCAAACTTGATGTGGCTCAAGGGCCTAGCTTGGGCCTAGCTTGGGCCTCCATAGGCCTAAGCTTAAAGTCCATGGTTCCCCTGTTTTACTGGGAAGAAAAGGTCCCGACTTGAACTAACTTGTGACACATTATTATAACTCAAATCCTATTCAATATGGCTGGAAAAACTCCTCTGATACTCCCTATAACTAAGGCCCAATAGGGCCTAATGAGGGTCTACCTATGACATGGTCAAAACTTCCTATTTCTAAGTTGCAACAAAATTGTCCCCTGCTGGACAGATTTTGTGATTCCACTCGTGCACCTAACCAAACGTCTTACAAACCTCCAAAAAACATCTAAAACCTATTATATACTCCTAGTGCTAGCTTCTGGTGGCTTGGGCCTCAAAGTGCACAACAAATGCTCATTCAAAACTTCCCCATAACTAGTGCATCAAATCTGGAAAAATGCAAACACTAACTAATCCCTTTCCACCTTGACTCCCACTTATTAACCAAACATCCAACCTTTACCAAAGAAAACCTAGTGCATCAATATCCTAAAATAGAGCCTCAACCGGAGTGGAGATCATTCATGCCCTAGAACACCAACAAGCAAATAAAAATATAACATACAACTCATGGAAAACACTTAACAAGATTTCGGCTAAGACATCTTAAAACTAGCATGCATGGCTAAACATGATTATATAGTGAAATTGCAGTAGCATGCAAAGGTTTTTAAAGCATGGTTTCTCCATAAAACACTTAGTTAAAACATATATAAAATGTATCTCATAGAGAGCTCTTGAATTCACAAGAATCAAGAGTTTCTCTTTGGAGATCACACAAAAGCTACACATGCAACTGTGAAACTTCATCTCCCAAATCACAAAACTCTTGGGAAGTATATAAAATAAATATAGGTGGAAGAATTACACTAGGGAAGATGAGAAATGGGATGGAAAAATGGAAGGGAGTGGGGGAGGGGGTTTTGGCCGAGAGCAAGGAGAGGGAGGGGGAGGAGAGAAAAAGAGAGGTGAGTTGGAGTGTGGAGTGAGTGAAATGATTTCTCACATTTTGTTTTTGGTTTTATGCCTTTGATTGACTAAAAGAAATGAGTGGAAATGAGAATGTACAAGAATACCCTCTAGCTAAAGTTAGGTCATTTTGCATGCAAGGTTAATGTGGTAATTTGGTTAACAACAAGTGAGTTAGTGGGGTTGGAAAGGTCTCATTTTCCCTTTAATAGAATGGAAGAGTGATTTGCATGCAAGGGTTTCCATGTAGTTTTCTAATTATAACAAATAAATTCTTAAAGATTTATTTTTATAAAATAAAATACAAGTTCAAAAATTATAAAATTTATACCATAAAATAACTTGGATTTTTAGAAATTTTATAAGATCACTTTTGAAATTTGTGAATGAAATAACTTTTAAAAGAAATTTTTCCAAGGTTTAGAATATTCCTTATAAATCAAAAATAAGGGAAATAAATAAACTTTTGCTTTGAAAAATCATATTCTACATAAAGCAATTTATAATGCAGAAATTTCCAGTCACATAACGTACAATCATTAAGTACATTTACATTCAGCTCTAATATTATACAAAGTTCACAAATAATATCACACAAAATGCCGGTCGTAACACCAGTCCTATGGCTACTATGCTCTGTGGGGAGATTATTTAAAAGTTTTATCCTTAAGCTAGTTCCAAGGTTCGTAGTCATATATACTACCCCCTAGACTAGGAGGAATTTATTTGCTACGAGTCTATTACATAAAAATCAATCATAGAAACGAGGGGGCCAAGGCCGCACCCTACTGATAATATTTTCGCAAGTGCTTTGCATTCCATGCTCGAGGGATAAGCTTTCCATCTATGTCTTCCAAACGATAAGCCCCCTTCCAAAGTATAGCTGTAACCCTGTATGGTCCTTCCCATTTAGCTCCAAGCACCCCATGCTGAGCTATTTTAGTATTTGGCATGACTTCTCGCAACACAAGATCTCCCACCTTATATGTCACAAACTTCACCTTCTTATTAAAATTCCTTGCAATTCTTTGCTGATATGCAGCAAGTTTCAACTGAGAATTCACTCTAGCTTCATCCAACAAATCCAAGTGGAGGCTTTGATTGACTTCTGCATCTTCCTCAATGAACAAATCCCTTCGCAAAGATCCAGCTCCCACTTCTACGGGAATCATAGCCTCATACCCATAAGTGAGCATAAAAGGGGATTCTCCCGTAGTCGATCTTGGGGTTGTGTTATAAGACCAAAGGACCATTGGCATTTGTTCCGGCCAATCTCCCTTCTTTTCTTCTAGCTTGGCCTTCAGAGTATGTTTAATGATCATATTGATGGCCTACATCTAGCCATTACTTTGCGGGTGATAGACTGCGGCAAAATCCTTCTTGATGTTCAAGTCTTCGCAAAGCTTCCTCAACTCTAGACTGTCAAACTGTTTCCCATTGTCAGAGATGAGTTTATATGGGATACCAAATCTACAGACTATAGAATTGAAGATGAAATCCTTGATTTTCTTAGCTATAATCGTGGCCAATGGCTTAGCTTCTTCCCACTTTGTTAAGTAGTCAACAGCTACGACAACGCCTTTCATACCACTTGGCCTTGGGAAGTTCTCCAATGAGGTCAATTCCCCACATAGCAAAAGGCCAGGGCTTTTTAACGAAGTTATGGACGTTGCTGGAGTGTTTGAATAGTTAGCAAATCGTTGGTATTAATCATATGCCCTAACAAATTTGAAGGCATCCTCTTTCATGGTTGGCCAATAATATCCTTGTCTAAGGACTTTTAATGCCAACGAGACACCCCCGAGTGATTGCCACACATACCTTCATTTACTTCTCTAAGAATATAATTTCCTTCTTTCATATCAACACATCTTAAGAATATAATTTCCTTCTTCCAGATCTACACATGCGTCGAGCCTGTAGCATGTCCTCCGGTAAAGTCCCTGCCCAGATATAGTTATGAATAGGTGTCATCCAAGTTTCTAGCGGGATTTCTTGTATCTGAAACATACTTACTTCTGGAATACTTGGAATTTCTTGAATTCCTAAAGGAATTTACCCTGGCAGAACCCTATCCATCTGTGAACCCATTTTTTCCAAGGCATCCGTATTGCTATTTTCTTCCTTTGGCACACCTTCCAACTTGGCGTTCCAAAAATTTCTAAGCAAACGCTACACACATCTGATATACAATTCCGTTCGAGGTCCTCGGGCCTAAAAACCTTTATTGACTTGATTGACTACTAACTTCGTGTCGCTCCGAGCAATTAAATTCATGACCCCTACTTCCAAAGCTATCTTCAAGCCACTGATTAGTGCTTCATACTTAACAACGTTGTTGGTGACATAAAACTTGAAGTGAATGGAGCTCATAAGATGATGTCATTCCGGGATAACCAAGATAATTTTGGCTCCCGCTCTATTATTATTTACAGCCCCATCAACATGCAAGATCCACCAAGGGTGTGAGAACTATTCTCTCACCTTGACAGAGGCATTTCCCTGTGAGGAAGGTTCTACCAACACTATAGCCTTATCATCTACTTTAGAATCAAACTTAAGTATGAAATCTGCCAATTCTTGTCCCTTAATTGTCGTGTGAGGACAATACTCTAGATCGAATTGTCCCAATTATACTTCTCATTTTAGCATTCTTCCTCATGACTATAGAATATGTAGAATATATATGAGAGGATAGGTGGTGCGGGCCTCTATCCGATGAGCTTGGAAGTACGACCTTAGCTTTCGTGCCGCAAGGATAAGGGCATATACTAATTTCTCCATGTTGGTGTATCTAGTTTCTGCATCAATAATCTTTTACTCACATAGTATACTGGCGACTGGTGACCTTCCCCTTCTTTTACCAACGCTGCGTTGATGGAGTATTCTGAGACTGCCAAGTAAAGAATCAACGTTTCTCCATCTTCTGGCTTGGCCAACATAGGAGGATTTCCCAATTGTTCTTTGATTTTCTGAAAAACTTCTTCACAGCCCGAGGTCCACACAAAATCCTTTCCCATGCCTATAATTGCTTTAAAGAATTCCTTGCATTTATCTGAAGACTTTGAAACAAATCGATTCAAAGCTGCAATCCTTCCAGTCAGACTTTGTACTTGCTTAATGTTGGTGGGAGATTTCATATCCAGCAAAGCTTTGATTTTCACTGGGTTTGACTCAATTCCTCGGTGGTTAACCATGAACCCTAAAAATTTCCCCGATTCCACACCAAATACACATTTATGGGGATTCAGTTTCATCCTATATATTCTCATAATGTGGAACATCTCTGCCAAATCCGCTATATGATCCTCTGCTTGCTTATATTTCACCAGCATATCATCCACGTATACCTCCACTATTTTCTCGATCTGCTTTTTAAATATCTTATTCACCAGTCTTTGGTAAGTTGCTCCAGCATTGATTAGACCGAATGACATCCCGATGTAATAGTAGCGACCTCTACCACTGATGAAGGAGGTGTGCTCCTGATCAGGTTCATACATAGGAATTTGAGTATAGCCGGAGTATGCATCCATGAAACTTAGCAAATCATGTCCGGCCATTGTATCAACCAACTCATCAATTCTTGGCAAAGGAAAGCTATCCTTCGGGCATGATTTATTCCGATCGGTGAAATCCATACATGTTCTCCACTTTCCATTAGGCTTTTTCACTAACACCGGATTTGCCAACCATTCCGGGTAAAAGGATCCTCTGATTAACACGACATCCAAGAATCTATCTACTTCCTCAGCCAAGGCTACCGCCCTTTCTCCACTTACAGCCCTGCGCTTTGGCCAAATCCCTTTATGCTTTAGATCGATATTCAATCAATGGCACATGATTTTTGGATCAATTCCCACCATATCAGAATGGATCCACGCAAATACATCAAGATTTTCCAAGAGAAATATAGAAAGCCCCTCTTCCAATCTTGGAGCCAACTGAGATACAATTTTTAGAACTTTGCTTAGATCCTTTTCATCGATAGGGATTTCAATTATGTCTTCAGCTGGCCCCATTTTCTCTGTTGGCATTGGTATCTATGGGTCTAAGTCGAACTGATTATGATCCTCATCACTCTGCTGAGAGGGCGCATCCTCTTCGAGAGGAACATCAACTTCTTTTCCCGTTGAAGGAGCGCCCTGTATAACAGGGGCATCAACTTCTTTCACATTAGGGATGGTAGAAGGTGCACCCTACCATACAGGGGCATTAACTTCTTTCGTGATTCCTGAAGATAAGGGCACACCCTCAGAAAGAGGGGCATCTCCCTTATATATATCTTGTCCAAGACTGTGCAAAACATCAAATCTCCCTTCGAGCCTTTCCCCATTGAAATTTGCTTGGATTATGTCATTTGGGGGCTCTTCTTCTTCCAACATCTCAATCCTAATAGCATCTTCTAAGAACAGTGTTGTCGGAGGCAATTCAGAGGAGCATTCATTTTCTTGTTCAACATAGTAATGGACCCGAATTTCCTCGATTGGTTGTTCGATACTTTTCTCTCGTTCATCATCTGATTCATCTCCGACTTGGATATCCATTCTCCTAAAGCCCCTCATAGCCTTCCTATAACACTTCTGAGAGTCATATTGAGAGCCCTTTATGCTGCCAACTCCATTCGGGGTTGGAAATTTAATGGTAAGATGGTGGATCGAAGTGATGACCCTCATTTCCCTAAGAAAAGGCCGTCCTAGTAGCACATTATGGGATGACTCCTGATTTAGGACCTTCAACTCGAGCATCTTTGTTACGGACATCGGACTCTCCCCCAGGGTGCATGGCAATCAAATTGATCCCATGACTCCAACCCCTTCACTAGAAAAACCGTAGACCCAAGAATCCTCCCTTGACATATCTCGATCAGGCAATCCCATCTTCTTAAAGGTGTTGTAGTAAGGGTTATTGCTGAACTTCCATTATCTACAAAGTCTGTGGAGACGTTTTTAGTCCCGATTTGGAGAGAAATGACCAAGGCATCATTGTGGGGGTGGTGTACCCACCCGACATCTGCCTCCCTGAAGTTGATATCCATGTATTCTCCCTTGAATACTTTAGGTGGCCTAGTCTCCACCCTATGGATGTCAGTTAGTGGTCTAAACCGAGCTTCCCTGGCATATCTTTCCAAGGCTCTATTACTGTATTCCATCCCAGGATCTCCTCCGTATATTGATCGAATGCTGCTATCCCTAACAAACTTATTTTCTTCCAGAGTTTCATTGTTAGACCCTCGAGGACTGCGACCTCCTTCTTCCTTTGCTTTGTTAGTGCCACTTTTATGCCTCCTTACTTCCTTTACTACCCACTCACCGAGATATCCTTCCTTGATTAGAGCTTCGATTTCATCTTTTAGCTGCCGACACTCATGTGTGTTGTGTCCGGATAATTCATGGTATTCACAGTATTTCTTCTTATCTTTGCTCTTCCAATACGACAGAGCCTCGGGTTTTCTAAAAAGTCCTCTATTCTTGTTCACCTCAAAGATGTGCTCAATTGACGTGGCCAAAGGGGTGTATCCGCTCGTTCTGCTATCATAGCTCGAGGGAGGGCTCCACTCCCTTCTTACCGTTATGGCATTTACCCGATTCAGGATTCGAATACTTCTTCGATATCTTGGACTCGGGTATCTATCCCTCTTCCTTGCTCTGCCTCCCTGGCTTGTTTGCGAAGTCGGTTGCACCTCTGCCAAAGATTGTTCTATGGACTTGAACGATTCTGCCAAAGCAAAGACAACAACTATAGTAGTAGGGTCTTTTCCCTGTAAATATTTCCAGAAATCCAAGCCAACCCTTAATCTTGCTATCAAAAAAATTTTCAAAGCTTCGTCTGAAGCACCTCTTACGCTAGTGGACTCAGCGTTGAATCTTTTAAAGTAAGATGTCAAACTTTCATTCTCCCTTTATTTGACATTAGCCAGAGTAGTGACAGACGGAGCATATCTCATAACTACTTGGAACTTGGTTAGGAATAAGGTTTTCATTTGGTCCCAAGAAGTGATTACTCCTAGTCCGAGCTTTTGAAACCATTACTGAGTGCTTTCCCTGAAAGTGGATGCCAAGAGCTAGCATCGGGCTAAGTCTGAAACTTGATACACGTCCATCTCTATATTGAATCGACCCAAGAATTCCAAGGGATCTGAACTTTCGTGGAACCGGAGATCACTAGTTGTGTTGCGATATCCAACCGGCAACTGAGCCTCTCTTACCGCTACAGAGAATGGTGAAGGAATTTCGGCCATTGCTGTTACTCTCCCTTTCAGTTGATTGAGCAGCATCTTTAGATCGTCCACATTAAAAGTTCCCACCCCGGGGATATTTTACAAATGATGTTGTGGACCTTGAGGACATTGGTTGCACCCTGCCATACAGGGGCATCAACTTCTTTAGTGATTCTTGAAGATAAGGTCGCACCCTCAGAAAGAGGGGCATCTACCTTATATACATCATATCAAAGACTCTGCAAAATATCAAATCTCCCTTCAAGCCGTTCCCCATTAAAATTTTCTTGGATTATGTCATTTGGGGGCTCTTCTTCTTCCAACATCTCAATCCTAATAGCGTCGTCTAAGAATAGTGTTGACGGAGGCAATTCAGAGGAGCATTCATTTTCTTGTTCAATATAGTAATGGACCCGAATTTCCTCTATTGGTTATTCGATATTTCTCTCTCGTTCATCATCTGATACATCTCCGACTTGGATATCCCTTCTCCTAAGGCCCCTCATAGCTTGCCTATAACATTCTCGAGAGTCATATTGAGAGCCCTTTATGCTGCCAACTCTATTCGGGGTTGGAAATTTGATGGTAAGATGGTGGATCAGAGTGATGACCTTCATTTCCCTAAGAAAAGGTCGTTCTAGCATCACATTGTGGGATGACTCCTGATTTAGGACCTTGAACTCGAGCATCTTTGTTACAGACAGATTATAAATGGATTTTATATCCATTTAGAATGCTTCATATCGTCTTAAGTTGATGACTTGACCTCAAGTATGTGGTGTTTTTAATGCATTTTTGTTGAGTCTTTGCAGAGCTATAACTAGAGGCAAGAATGGAGTTTTCTATGCTTCTATGGTGGAATGAGATCAGTAAATGAAGGGCGAAAGCTTGCCAGAGGAGAAGAGCAAGAAACAAAGAAAGTAGAATTTGTTGGCAGAAGGCAAGCGCGGCCGCCCTCTACCTTGGCCGCCCACGCTGCTTGAACAGAAGGTCAGCACGTCCATACTGTGTCTTGGTGCGCCCGCGCTAGGTCGTGAAAAAATGAAATCCTGTTTTGATTCTGATTGGAAGTTTCATGCAGTCAAATTAATCTGGAAGTATAAATACCATAAGATATCAATCAGAAGAAAAAGAACTGAAGGGAAACAAAAAAGTGGAGAGCACAAGATGGCTAAGAAGAAGAAGATCTAGTTCTACATCATATTTTTTTATTCTTCTAATTAGGCGGTACTTTGGATGCTTGTTTCAGATTTGTTTTCAAAACTTTAATACTTTAATATTCTCTTGTAGTATTCAGAACCTTTTTTACTATCATGTTTTCATTGGAACCCATGATGACGAGCCGTTCGATTATGAACTTATCATTACCATGGGATTCTAACGGATTTATTTATGGAGTTTAATAGTTGATTGCCTTAAAGTTTTCAGTGTGTGATGAATTATTGATTTCCTAGTATGGTTATGCTTAATCTTCTTGGATGCGTAGCTAACATCTAAGTTGTATTGTTAATCTCTATTGAATGCGAAAGTGGATATAGGGGTTTAGAACTTGCCATGCTAGCATAGATTTATGGATGTTTTAACATGCATGATTCGTAGTGTAATTTTAACCATCGTAGGTTGCCCTATGTGATCTCAATGGATAACTTGCTCTTAAACCGTTATGTTTCAAATCTTACACACATATAGGGTTTAAACATAATTGGTGTCTACCAGCTTTTATCTAATTTGTGGATGCTGAGTGGTAGGGAATATGTATATTGAAAGATAGCGTGTACTAGTTTCGTGTTGTCTGATTAGTTATCATAACTGTCACATACTATGATTAAAGGTATAAACTCTGAATGAAGTATTTAATAAAGTTGGAATCCCATATTTTATTTCACATAAGCAACTTGATTTTTAATCTCTTAGTTAATTCATTCTAGCATAATTACTTTTAGATAATCAAACTCAATTTGATACTTGTCTTAGCAGTGAATAATAATCATACATTGTTGCATAAGTGCACATTCTGAATTAAACCATTCTCAGTGGGAACAAACTAAACTTAATCTTATACTACTTGTGACCGCGTATGCTTGCGTGTTTTTGTGCGAACAATTTTTTGGCGCCACTACCGGGGATTCAGTGTTAAAATTAGTTTATGTGCTTGTCATTAGTGGTCGTTAAAGTTCACTAACTCGGATTATTTCTCTTACCACTTTTACTTTGCTTCTGTGTTTCAGGTATTTGAGCAAGCGTGTATGCGAACACATTCTCAATCTCGTAAGGATACACTTGAAGAAGTAGAAACGGAAGTGATCATTGCAATGGGAGAACCAGTAAAAGAAGCGAAAGCATTGAAGGATTATTCTCAACCGAAAATCAATGACATTCAGTCTGGCATTGTCAGACCAACCATTGCAACTAATACCTTTGAAATCAAGTCTGGCACGATTCAATTGGTTCAGAATTCATTCCAGTTTGGGGGTGCTCCAACGGAAGATCCCAATATGCACATTAGGGATTTCATCGAAATTTGTGACACCTTTAAGTTCAACGGTGTTTCGGAAGATGCTGTGAAACTGAGACTTTTCCCATTTTCTCTGAGGGATAAAGCTGAGAGCTGGTTTCCCTCTCTACCAGCAGGTTCTATTGCGACATGGGAGGATCTTTCTCAGAAATTTCTTACTAAATTCTTCCCTATGGAAAAAACAGCTGCAATCAGGAATGCTCTTACTCAATTTGCACAGCAGTCGAGAGAATCTTTATGTGAAGCTTGGGAGCGCTACAAGGATATGCTTAGGAAGTGTCCACATCATGGAATGCCTAATTGGATGGTAATCAATTACTTCTATAATGGGTTGGGAGCACAGTCAAGACCCATGCTAGATGTAGCATCCGGTGGAGCCTTATAGGATAAGAGATATGCGGAAGCTTATGAGCTAATTGAAATGATGGCTGCTAATGAATATCAGAACCCAACTTAGAGACTACCACAAGGGAAGGTAGTAGGAATTCTGGAGGTGGATACAGCTACGGCTATAGCGGTTTAGCTAAAGGTGTTGACTATGAAAGTGGATTCTCTGACCAACTATGGAGTTCATCAGATAACAAGTGTTTGTGAGCTTTGTGCAGGTGCCCATGCGATGGATCAATGTGCTATATCTAGTGAGTCAGCAACCTTTATGAGCAATTTTCAGAGGTCACAACAACCAGTTCCTGCCGCTTATCATCCTAATAACCGAAACCATCCTAATTTTAGCTGGAGCAATAATCATAATGGTATGCAACATCCACAACAGCCTTACCAGCTGTTTGGATCCAAGCCATTCAACCCTCCTGGTTTTCAACAACAGTATGCACCAAGACAACAATTTCAACCACAGGGAATGCAACAACAATCTCATGGAAGTGCTGGTCAATATGCTAATGAAAAATTTTAATTAGAAGAATTGAGGCTAATGTGTAAAAGCCAAGTGGTTTTGATCAAACTTTGGAGAATCAAATAGGATAAATTGCTAATGCGTTGCTGAATAGACCACAAGGAACTCTTCCTAGTGATACAGAGGCTAACCCAGGCAAGAGGGAAGTCAAAGAATAGTTGAAAGCAATCACTTTGAGATCTGGAAAAGTCGCTAACCATCAAAAATCAGCAGCTGAGCAAAATGAAGAAGTGCACGGGCAGAAGGTCAGCACGCCCGCACTACCTCTCAATGTACCCACGCTCTCCCCTGAACCAGAAAATGGAAGTCTTGATAAAGCTTTTCAGAAGGATGGCGAAGAGGAAACGAACAAATTTTTTGCTGATCAAGCTACTCCTGAGCAAAATACAGAAAAAAACAGGTCTACCCCCCTCCTCCATATCCAAAAAGACTTTAGAAGTAGAAGATCGACAAGCAGTTTACCATATTTTTGGACGTTTTTAAGAAATTGCATATTAACATACCTTTTTCGAAAGCTCTAGAAGATATGATGAGCTATACAAAGTTCATAAAAGGTATTCTATCTCGGAAGTTGAAACTTGAAGAGTTAGAAACCGGCTCTAACGGAAGAGTACAGTGCGGTGCTGTTAGGTCCCAATGTGTTTGTAGGGGGGTTGAATATAAACAGTACCGAATAATCGAATTAAATGGGGAATAAAAAAATGTGACACAAAATTCAAGTTAAATAAGAATATTATTAAACTTGAAGGGTGTTACAACAACGGTATCGATTACAAGGAATTAATCTCAAATTAATTATCACAAATCTAGAATAAATTCGACATGAACTTTTTTTATTTTTACAATAAAAAGATTCACATGCTAAACACAATTTGATATTAAGTTCTAGGGATTTTGATCCGCTAGATAGTTACACAAGAACAAGAGAATGATTTCTAGTGGTTTGGATTTAACTTTACAAACTAGAAATTTAATCTTGAAATTAGCAGAGAAGATGAAATATTTGTTCTGCTTCTTTTTCTTCTTGTTCTCGGGTTCTGTTGTGTTTTTTTTGTTGAATGGCTGCTTCTGTCTTTTTAATCAATCAACAGAATGGAATGAACTGGAATGACAATCCTGAGCTCAGCAAGACAATCCCAACAGCTAGCAAGACTTTCAGTAGGACTATCAAATGAACTAGCAAGACTATCCTCCTCCCAGTGTAAGTTTCAGCAAAACAATTATTTGTACTAGCATGACTTTGGTATGACTATCAATTGTCATACCGATTGTCATATTAGTACAATCAGATTATCTTGTTGAATTTAAATAGATTTTAATCCAATTTAAATTCTAAAAATCCTTAATATTAATTCTGAATTAATTAATCAATTAATTCAATTAAACAATAAATTAATCTTTGCAGATATAATTTATTTTCTTAATTAAATTATTTGACTTAATTAATTAATAGAGAATTAATACTAATCTTGAGCAGCAACCATTCTTCTGAAAATCTTCTGAAAATCACTGTCAATTATGAATCAATTCCACCACATCAATGTTGACACTCGATGTACTGTCTGGTTCATGAGTGACTAACTTCCGTGACGTTTCTTCAAGCCTTGACCTTGATACTCTTGATTTTCTTCAGACTAAATCCTTGTAATTAATTGATACCCTGATGAGATCTCTGTCACTTGATTAAATCCACAATCTTGATTTATATCACTGAGGCATGATCAATTTCTTGAACTTCTTCCAGTGAATTAATTCCTCAAGTCTGTAGATGAACCTTGTTTCTGAATCCTTTGACATATGTTACTTTGCGAGATCTCTTTGACGGTAGATCCACTATTTACTTATTACATTCTTATTTGAGTTGAGTTAAATCCTCGAATATACAAATAGGCTATGACATATGCCTTACAGGTGCTGCAACAGAAATTGCCTCATAAACTTAAAGATCAGGGAAGCTTCACGATACCATGCACTATTGGCAAGTTATCTTTCGACAAGTTCTTGTGTGACTTGGGAGCTAGTATCAACCTGATGCCATTATCTGTCTTCATTCAACTTGGGCTACCTAATCCAAAACCTACAAAAATTTCCTTATAACTGGATGATCGGTCCATCACGTATCTGAGAGGTATAATGGAAGATGCCTCGGTTAAAGTGGATAAACTCATCTTCCCTGCTGATTTTGTCATTCTAGTGTTTGATGAGGATAAGAAGAATCCTATTATCTTGGGAAGACCATTCTTAGCTATAGGCCAAACTTTGATTGATGTGTGTTAGTCGCTAAACACGCGCTAATATTACACGCAAGTATAAGAGTTCGCAAGTAGAATAAGATATAAATCAGATTCGATCCCACAGAGACTGCATTGGTTAACTATCTAAATTACGCACCTAAGCAACAATGTATGGTTATTATTCAATGCTAAGATAATAACAAAGTGAGGATGTTTATAACTAAGAATTACGCTAACAATTATAACTAAGAGAATAAAATAGACTGTATTAATATATATGACAAACATTGGATTCTAACTTCATTACGTACTTCATTTAATAGCCTTATTATTCTCAACCTTAGCATGCAATAGTGATGACACTAATCAGATAACACAAAACTGATAAACGCCAACTTTCGTTGCGCGAGCACTATTCTACCAGACATCCACAAAAGAGATAGAAGCTAAATTGGCACCAATTATATTGAGACCCTATATGTCTATAGAATTTGACAACATAACGGTTTAAGCACAAGTTATCTATCTTGATTACATAGGGCAAGTAAGATGGTTAAAATTACCTACGAATCATGCATAACAATATATGAACCTATGCTAGCATGGCAAGTTCTAAATCCTTAAATTCACTTTCGCTTCATTAAGAATTAACACGCTATCTTATAAGTTCCCGACGCTTATAAGATGAATAAGCAAAACCATAACTAGGATATCATACAATCACCACACATTAAGGCAGCAAACAATTTAACTAAAGAAATCTATAAATAAATCCGCTAGAACCCCACGATAACGATTAGCCCATAATCGAACTCATCGCCAATGTGGGTTCCAATGAAAACATGATTTAGCAAATGTAGTCTTTATACGAATAAATAAAATCAAGTACACACAAGAATATAGGTTCAGCAAAACAAGAAACAAGCATCCAAATTACAACTCAAAACAAAGATTCACAAGAATAAACTAGATCATCTTTGCCTTTGTTGAATTGTGCCAAAAGGTCTCTTGCCGTCTTCTCCCTCCTTGATGTCTTGAAAACTATGAATATCTGAATATCTCTAAAAAATGACCTAAGTTATGTTTATATAGCCGTCCATGCATTCCCAGGAGTCCAGAATTTGAATTACACAAGAATCAGGATTTTTAAGTCCCGACCCAGCACGGGCGCGCGCTTCACCAGCGTGGGCGCGCTGACTTTCTGTTCCCCCGGCGCGGCCGCGCGCAATACCAGTGCGGGCGCGCCTGCCTTCTGCCAAAAATTCTTTTTTTCTTTTCTTTATTTCTTGCAGCTTCAAGCCAGTCTTTCAAGCTTTTATTCCAACACATCCTAAACACCATATTAGTATCAAAACAATGCTAATTCACCTGATTCACAAAGTAAAGTCTGAAATGCAAAAAAACTTGAAAACACGTTAAAACACAAATAACTTGAGTACAAATACAGCAACTCAAAGATTATTAGAGCATAAATAAGTGTCATAAATGCCACTTAACACACCCCCAAACTTGAATCGATGCTTGTCCTCAAGCATAAACAGACTCAAAGAACAAGAAATAAAAATGCATGAATGCAACTAATATGAATGTAATGATCCCCAAAGAATAACTAAACCAATAAACTAGCAACACCTCATCAAATGAAATTATTCGCATAAAGATCCATCATATCTCACAAATCAATCTACATATCAGAGACGTGCGTGTGTGCGAATGCTTACAGATGTACTATCACAACTAGATCGACAACCTTGACTCACTACTTATCAAGATAATCGCAAGTTTATAAATAGAATAAAAGGTAGACTCAAAATAACTTATAACACTTCAATTCTTATATCGGAGTTAATCATGGATTCATGCTTTTATTCAAACAAAACAAAACACATATGCGTATTTGATCGTGCAATGAATGAGGTCCACAAAAGACTTATACAATAGCACCCATGTAGCGAGCGTTAGGTTAGCGGATCCCAGACTATAAAAGCCTTAGGTCACTAGGCACAAAGTCCCCTAAGAACTTAATAACTCGAGTACTAAAGAGCCCACTTGTGATCAATTGTACATAACACTTATTAATTTATTTTTCTTCTTTTTTTAACAATTTCTGAATGAGTGTGTTTCGCTCCATCTCATTCAACCCTAGACTACTCATAAAAATATGAGTCGGCTACTAGACATTTAACACCTAGCCACACAACTAACAATGAAATCTAATTTCCTCCAATTTGTAAATATCCATGTCTTTTATTATTAAGAGAATATCCTAAATTCGAAATATAAACAAGCGATTAAACCTCGACAAACCAACAAATCATGACTATGATCTAACACGGTAGCAACCTATAAGACTTAATGAAATACAAATGTCTCTTGCATGTAAATCAATCCAACAAGACTCAACATCACTAAATACGACATCACTACACTAGCATCAATATCACCAATTAATCGGAAAAATTATCTAAGGGAATCATAATATAATGCAAATGCATGAAACTACATGAACAAATTATCATAAAAACTACCAAAAATAAAAAAAATTACATGGAAAAATATATGCAACTATATGAATTAAACTATCATGAACATGCAAACTATATGAGACTCACACGAACATATTCCTTAAACTACTACCCCCAAACTTAAAATATTCACTGTCCTCAGTGAAGGTAATAGTAAGGAATCTGGCATACCTACTCAGAATAAGAATCATCACCTTCAATGGGTGGAGTGTCAGGTGTGTCCGGAGGTGGATACACGGAATCCTCACCAAAAACTGGCCACTAGATGTCAACTCCCGTAGCTCTAAATGCAGTCCCAAGTACCTGGGTGAGATCGCGTGCAAACTGACTGTGGATGTCGTGCATCACATCCATCCTCCTCGCAAGACGCCGATACTGCATCAAACTCAAACTAGCTCCCATATCTGCTCCTGCTGCCTCATCCTGCTGTTGTTGCTGCTGGTGCGATGGACCGACCTCCTCTCCCAACTCGGCTCTCCAAGCTGCCTTGCTAGCCTGCTGCGTACCACCGGCATATGACTGAGGGGCTGGACTTCCTCCTGGTAGATGATTATAAGAATAACCAAGCCCCTTAGGATCAGGCTTGCCGCCATACCTCTCAACCATGTTGTGCAGCGTAGAACTGTCGATAGGAGCACTAGGAAGTTGTAGCTGCTCATGTACGGGTCAATGAACACCAACCGCCACGCACAACTTCGTCACAATGGACGCATAAGAAATAGCACCTATAGTACCTCCCCTCAAAAATCTCAAGATCCCCTGATAGATCACCATCCCCAAATCAATGTAATCACCATGAAGAATACCCCATAGCAGACGAGCACGCTCCACAGTAATCTCATGCACATGCGAAGATGGCATGATGTTAGCACAAATAAACGAGTTCCAAGCTCGTGGAAACCTATCCATGCATGAAGCAGGGAACGCGGAGTAATCAGTAGTACCCCTCTTGAACTTCCAATGAGTCTCAGGCACACATAGAGTAACAACGATCAGATCTAAGTTAAAGTCCTCCGGAGTCTTATCGTTCCACGTGTCCTGTCCGAGCTTCCTCGCGGGCTGCTGAATCACTGTTCTGATAGCCTCAGCACTGTACTCGACAGTCATCCCCCTCACCACCGTAAAGCCATTCTTCTCCGCTTTAGCATTGGCATAAAACTCCCGCACAACTCTCATGGGCACAACAGCGGGAGCCTCACAAAATGGTACCCAACCCATCTCGAGAATCATCTCCAACAACTTACCATCCTTCCTGGATGGCAGAAATCCTCTCTCCTTAGAAATAGGCTTCGAGAGAAGCCTCGTGTACTCTTCCTCAGCCTCAGGATTAGAAAACCTAGGCCTCATACCACCAGCAGATGATGAATCGATGGTGCTGCTTCCAACTTGAGTTCTCTGTCTTTTGGGTGCCATCGGATTGAAAAATAGTGAATAAAAGCTTAAGTGTTTAGAGATAATATGTGTTTGAGAGTTTGTGAATTGGTGGAGAAGTTGTCTATAAGTGTATGTATTTATAGGTGTAGGGGTGTGAATTTGATAAGGAATAGAAGTGGGATTGATTATGGGAATCGTGATAATAATGGAATTGATTGGGAGAGGGAATTATAGGGTGTGTAAGAGTAAAAATCGGGTTTGAATTGATTTTGGAATTAAAATCCTGATTTTACCTTATAAACTGCCGCCTTAAAAAAAATTCGCACAGGGACCGGAGCGGCCATGCGCTGAGACAGCGCGGGCGCGCTCTACTTCTGGAAAACCAGCGCGGGCGCGCTCAGCTACTGGAAAAATGGCATGGCCGCGCGCTAGAAAAGCGTGGGCGCGCCCAACCTCTGTACTTGGCCTTGATTTTTTTTCTTTCTCTGATTTTTTTGTGAATTTTTCCTTTCTTCTTGCTTCCTCTACCTACTAATGTAAAACATACTTGGGCCTCCCAAGAAGCGCTTCTTTTACATCGCTAGCTTGACGTTGAATCTCGAGATCAAGTGGACAATAAAATGGCACTAACCACCTCGTGGTTTGCCCTATCACCATAATAATGCTTCAACCATTGACCATTTACCTTGAATTCTTGGCCCGGATCATTCTCAAAAAGTTCCACCGCTCCATGTGGAAACACAGTTTTGACAATAAAAGGACTTGACCATCTTGACTTCAACTTTCCAAGAAAAAGACGGAGACGCGAGTTAAAAATAAAGCACTTGTTGCCCCTGCACAAATTTCTTGAGCACTAGACCCCGATCGTGCCACCTCTTGACTTTCTCATAGTATATTTTTTTGTTCTCATAAGCTTGAAGTCGAAATTCATCAAGTTCGTTCAATTGAAGCATCCTTTTCTTTCCAGCTGCATCCAAGTCCAGATTCAATTTTTTTAAAGCCCAGTAAGCTTTATGCTCGAGCTCCAAGGGCAAATGACACCCCTTGCCATAGACCAGTTGAAACGGCGACATTCCCAATGGAGTCTTATATGCTGTTCTATACGCCCAAACAGCTTCATCAAGCTTCAAAGACCAATCCTTCCTTGATGGACACACTACTTTCTCTAAAATGCGCTTGATCTCTCTATTAGATACCTCAACTTGACCATTTCTCTGAGGATGATAAGCCGTATCAATGCGATGATTCACATTATACCTTTTCATCGTAGCAGTAAACTTGCGATTGCAAAAATGCGACCCCTCATCACTGATTATGACTCTTGGAGTTCCAAACTTTGTGAATATCTGCTTGTGAAGAAAATGAAGCACCACTTTCGCATCGTTCGTTGGCAACGCCTTAACTTCAACCCATTTCCACACATAATCAACCGCCAACAGGATATACTGATTGTTTCAAGATGAGACAAATGGACCCATGAAGTCAATTCCCCAAACATCGAAGACCTCAAACTTCAGAAGCACATTAAGAGGCATCTCATCCCTCTTGGACATATTACCCACACGTTGACATTGATCACATTTCAAAATGAACTGATGAGCATCTTTAAATAATGTCGGCCAAAAGAAACCTGTTTGAAGAACACGAGCTGCTATCTTTTCTCCACCATAATGTCCTCCATAAGCTGTTGAGTGGAAATCTCACAAGATCCCCCCTGTTTCGCTGTAAGGAATACATCTCCTGATTATTTGGTCAGCTCCTTGTCTAAAAAAAACCGCTCATCCCACATATACCACTTCACTTCATGTAGAAACTTCTTCCTTTGAGCATAAGATAGGTCGGGAGGCATGATGTTACTCACAAGGTAGTTCACTATGTCTGCAAACCATGGCTCTTCTTCTTGCACTCCAAACAGCTGCTCGTCGGGAAAAGACTCATTTATCAATGTCTTATCCAATGAAGTAGAATTTGGATTCTCTAATCGCGAGAGATGATCAGCAACTTGATTTTCAGTTCCCTTTCTGTCCTTGATCTCTAGTTCAAATTCTTGGAGCAAAAGAACCCATCAAATTAATCTAGGCTTAGAGTCCTTCTTCGAGACAAGATATCGAATGACGGCGTGATCCGTGAAAACTGTCACCTTAGTCCCAAGTAGATAAGATCGAAATATCTCAAAACCATAGACAATAGCTAAAAGTTATTTCTCTGTAGTAGTGTAATTCAGTTGAGCACCATTTAGAGTCTTACTAGCATAGTAGACCACATGAAATATGTTGTTCTTCCTCTGCCCAAGAACTGCTCCAACTGCATAATCACTTGCATCACACATCATCTTAAAAGGTTCATTCCAATCAGGTGTAGTTATGACTGGTGCCGAGATTAGACTCTTCTTCAATGTCTCAAATGCTGCAAGGCACTCGTCATCAAATTTGAAAGGGACATCTTTCTCTAGTAAACTGCATAATGGATTTGAAATTTTCGAGAAGTCTTTGATGAAATGCCTGTAGAAACCCGCGTGACCAAGAAAATTGTGAATTTCCTTGGCAGAAATAGGAGGGGGAAGATTCTCAATGACCCTCACCTTGGCCTTATCCACCTCAAGACCCTTACTAAAAACCTTGTGCCCAAGAATTATGCCTTGATGCACCATGAAAAGACATTTCTCCCAATTGAGAACCTGATTGGTCTCAACGCACCTCTTGAGGACGTGTCCAAGATTTTGCAAGCATTAATCAAAAGAATCTCCATAGACTGAGAAGTCGTCCATGAACACTTCCACACTTTGGCCAGTCATGTCAGAAAAGATGGCCATCATACATCGCTGAAATATGGCCGGTGCACCACACAGACCGAAAGAAACTCATCCAAAGGCGAATGTACCGAATGGACAAGTGAAGGTAGTTTTCTCCTAATCTTCCGGAGCGATACAAATCTGGTTGTAACCCGAATAACCATCCAGAAGACAATAGTACTCATGACCAGCCAACATGTCAAGCATCTGATCAATGAAGGGCAGGGGAAAGTGATCCTTTCTAGTGGCTTTGTTCAGCTTCCTATAGTCCATACAGACTCTCCACCCCGTGACTGTTCTTGCAGGTAAGCTCATTCTTCTCATTTGCTACCATAGTAATACCACCTTTTTTTGGTACACATTGAACCGGGCTTACCCATGAACTGTCAGAGATAGGATAAATGATCCTGCATCTAGCCACTTCAGAATTTCCTTCTTTACTACTTCCTTCATGATTGGATTAAGTCTGTTTTGCTGCTCGACTATAGGCTTACTACCATCTTCTAACAGAATTTTATGCATGCAGTAAGAAGGGCTGATTTCCTTGATATCTGCTATAGTCCATCCAATTGTTGATTTGAACTCTCTCATAATTCTCAAAAGCTTTTCCTCATTGCTACATGAAAGGTCAGATGCAATAATGATAGGCAGAGTAGATGTATCACCTAAAAAAGCATACCTCAAATGTTCAGGTAAAGGCTTAAGCTCAAGAGTAAGAGCTTCCTCAATAGAAGGCTTGAGGCGTTTAGGAGATTTTTTTAATTCCTCCATTTCAAGAGATTCAAAAGGCATATCAATCTTCCTTTTCCCGGGAGAAGCATTCAAATATTGCAATTGCTCATCACCTTCGTCATCTTCGCTATCCGAATTTTCCAACAAGGTTTTTTCTAAGGCATCAGACTTAGCAAATTATCAAGTTCTGATGTGACCACCGAATCAACCAACTCCACTTGTAAGCACTCCTCGTTATCAGTAGGAAATTTCATAGCATTGAACACACTGAAAGTTATATCATGATCCAACACTCGTATTATAAGCTCACCCTTCTGGACATCAATCAAGGTTCGACCAGTTGCCAAGAAAGGCCTTCCCAAGATTATGGGAATCTTCTTATCCTCCTTGAAATGAAGAATGACGAAATCAGAAGGGAAGATGAGTTTATCCACCTTGACCAAGACATCCTCCATAATACCTCTCGGATATATAATAGAATGGTCGGCCAACTGCAAGGTCATGTAAGTTGGTTTGGGATCAGGTAAGTCTAATTGCTTGAAGATTGACAAAGGCATCAGATTGATGCTAGCTTCCAAGTCACATAAGCATCTGTCAAAAGACACTTTCCCTATAGTACATGGAATAGTAAAGCTTCCTGGATCCTTAAGCTTCGGGGGCAACGTCTGCTGCAGTACAGCACTGCATTCCTCCGTGAAAGCGACAATCTCTAAATCATCTAGCTTCACTTTCCGAGAGAGAATACCTTTCATAAACTTTGCATAACTAGGCATCTGTCGAGAGCCTCAGTGAAAGGTATGTTGATATGAAGAATCTTGAACACCTCCAGAAACTTCTCGAATTGCTCGTCCAGCTTTTTCTTCTGCAGCCTCTTAGGAAAAGGCGGTGGAGGATAGATCTGTTTCTCCCCTGTATTACCCTCAGGAGGAGTGTGCTTAACAATAGTCTTCCTTGGTTCCACCTCTTCATCCTGGTGATTTACTTCTTTCTCAGCTCCAGCTTTTTCAGCCAACTCTTGAGTTTGCTCGGGATTAGCAACCCTTCCAGACCTCAAAGTGATTGCCTTTACCTGCTCTTTAGCTTCCTTCTTCCCTGGTACTTCAGTTTCACTAAGTAGTGTACCATGTTGATGATTTAGTAAGGCATTGGAAATTTGCCCAATTTGATATTCCAAGGTCTTGATAGAAACGGCTTGGCTTTTGCACATAAGCTTCAACTCCTCTAATTCAGATTTTTCATTAGCTTGCTGCAGCTGGAGTTGTTGTTTTGGTGCATACTGCGGTTGCTGAAAACCAGGGGGGTTGTACTGCTTAGCTGGATACTGCTGATAAGGCTGTTGAACCGCATTCTGAGCATTGCTCCAACTGAAATTAGGATGATTGCGGTTGTTTGGATGATAGGTGGCTGGCACAGGTTGTTGTGATCGCTGGAAGTTGCTCATGAACTGAGCTGAATTATTAGAAATTGTGCACTGATCAGTCTCATGGGCACCAGCATAAAGCTCACAGACACTAGTGATTTAATTAAATCCATAATTAGCCAAAGTGTCCACCTTCATTGTCAAAGCCTTAAGTTGGGCAACTATAGCAGTTGTTGCGTCCACCTCCAGAATTTCAGCTTCTTTTCCCTGAGTCAGTCTCTGAGAAGGATTTTGGTACTCATTAGCAGCCATCAGTTCAATAAGTTCATAGGCTTCATCATAGCTTTTAGCCCACAAGGCTCCTCCTGATGCTGTATCAAGCATCTGCCTAGAAGTATGACCCAATCCATTGTAGAAACAATTGATAATCATCCAATCAGGCATGCCATGGTGTGGGAACTTTCTTAGAATCTCCTTATATCGATCCCAAGCCTCACACAGAGATTCTCCAGTTTGCTGCGTGAACTGGGTAAGAGCATTCCTGATTGCTGCAGTGTTCACCATGAGAAAAAATTTAGTGAGAAACTTTTAAGCAAGATCTTCCCAAGTTATGATAGACCCTGCCGGTAGAGAATGTAACCAACACTTAGCTTTGTCCCTCAAAGAAAATGGGAAGAGTCACAGCTTGATAGCATCTTTAGTCACGCCATTTAACTTGAAAGTGTCGCAAATCTCGATGAAATCCCTGATGTGCATATTGGGGTCTTCGGTAGGAGAACCCCCAAACTGAACTGAGTTCTGTATCATCTGGATCGTGCTTGACTTGATCTCAAAAGTGTTAACCGCTATAGCTGGTCTAATGATGCTAGACTAAATGCCATTAATCTTAGGCTTAAAATAGTCCATCAAAGCCTTCAGATTTCCTGCTTGATCACCAATAGCTACTATAATTGGCTCTTCCACTTCCTCTTCTTCTTTTACCTTATTTTCTTCCTCAAAAACTTCCCTACAAATTACCACAAGTTCTTCCTCGGCTTTATCCAGTATTCTCTTGCGAGTACGCGAATGCGTATGCATACAGCCTCGCTAGATCACCTGAAATAAAACAAGGAAACCAAATAAGTAACAATGTCTGAGTCAATGAACTTTAACGACCACTGATGGAAAGCACATAAACTAGTAATTAACACTGCAGTCCCCGGCAGCGGCGCCAAAAAGTTGTTAGTCGCTAAACACGTGCTAATATTACACGCAAGTATACGAGTTCGAAAGTAGTGTAAGATATAAATCAAATTCGATCCCATAGAGACTATATTGGTTAACTATCTAAATTACGCACCTAAGCAACAATGTATGGTTATTATTCAATGCTAAGACAATAACAAAGTGATGATGTTTATAACTAAGAATTACGCTAACAATTATAAATAAGAGAATAAAATAGACTTAATTAATATATATGACAAACATGGGATTCTAACTTCATTAAGTACTTCATTCAATAGCCTTATTATTCTCAACCTTAGCATGCAATGGTGATGACACTAATCAAATAACACGAAACTGATAAACGCCAACTTTTGTTGCGCGAGTACCATTTTACCAGACATCCACAAAAGAGATAGAAGCTGAATAGGCACTAATTATATTGAGACACTATATGTCTATATAATTTGACAACATAACGGTTTAAGCACAAGTTATCTATCTTGATTACACGAGCCAGTCTTTCAAGCTTTTATTCCAACACATCCTAAACACCATATTAGCATCAAAATAATGCTAATTCACCTGATTCACAAAGTAAAGCCTGAAATACAAAAACACTTGAAAACACGTTAAAACACAAATAACTTGAGTACAAATACACCAACTCCAAGCTTATTAGAGCATAAATAAGTGTCATAAATGCCTCTTAACAATGTGCAAAAATGAGAGCTTACAATTAGAGTTCAAGATCAGGATGTCACTTTTAATGTGTTCAATGCAATGAAATTCCCAACAGATGAAGAGGAGTGCTATAAAGTAGAACTGGTCGACTCGGTAGTGAATTCGGAGATGAAGCAATTGCTAAGGTCAGATACCTTAGAGAGGGCCTTAACAGGAGAATATGAGATTGAAGACGATGAAAGAGAAGAGCAACTTCAGATTTTGAATGCATCTCCATGAAAGAGAAAGTTGGATATGCCATTCGAGTCTCTTGGAATAGCAGAGCTAAAAAATTCTCAAGAACGTCTTAAACCATCTATTGAAGAAGCTCCCATACTTGAGTTCAAACAACTGCCGGATCACTTGAGGTATACATTTTTAGGTGATGCATCTATATTACCTGTTATTATTACGTCTAACCTGTCAAGTAGTGATGAAGACAAGCTTTTGCGAATTCTGAGAAAGTTTAAATCAGCAATCGGATGGACTATAGCAGATACCAAGGGAATCATCCCTTCTTATTGTATGCATAAAATCCTGCTTGAGGAAGGAAGTAAACCTACCGTTGAACATCAGATAAGACTCAATCCTATTATGAAAGAGGTGGTGAAGAAAGAAATTCTTAAATGGTTGGATGCAGGGATCATTTATCCTATTTTAAACAGTTCATAGGTGAGCCCGGTGCAGTGTGTGCCTAATAAAGGAGGCATTATAGTTGTAGCTAATGAGAAGAATGAGCTCATCCCTACTCGGACAGTCACAGAGTGGAGAGTATGCATGGATTATCAAAAGTTGAATAAAGCCACCAGAAAAGATCATTTTTCGCTTCCATTTATCGATCAAATGCTTGATAGGTTGGCTGTTCATGAGTATTATTGCCTTCTGGATGGGTACTGAGGTTATAATCAGATTTGTATTATCCCAGAAGATCAGGAGAAAACCACATTTACTTGTCCCTTTGGTACTTTTGCTTTTCGCCGAGTTTCTTTCAGGCTCTGTGGTGCACTTGCTACTTTCTAGAGATCGATGATGTCCATATTCTCTGACATGATTAGTACAAATAATGAGTTGTTCATGGATGATTTTTCCGTTTTCAGATCTTCGTATGATGAGTGTTTGTATAATCTGGGCTTGGTGCTGAAAAGGTGCGTTGAGACCAATTTGGTGCTTAACTGGAAAAAATGTCACTTCATGGTGCAACAAGGTATCATTCTTGGGCACAAGGTATCTAGCAAGGGGCTAGAAGTGGATAGGGCGAAAGTGGAGACTATTGAAAATCTTCTTCCACCAATCTCAGTTAAAGGAATCCGCAGTTTTCTTGGTCATGCGGGTTTTTATCGGCGATTCATTAAAGACTTCTCCAAAATTTCTAAACCCTTGTGCAATTTGTTGGAGAAGGATGTTCCCATCAATTTTGATAAAGAATGTTTAGATGCTTTCGAGATTCTGAAGAAAAAGTTGACTATAACACATGTTATCACTGCACCTGATTGGGGTGAGCCTTTTGAGATGATGTGTGATGCTATCGACTTTGCAGTTGGAGCTGTTCTCAGTCAGAGAAAGAAGAATATTTTCCACGTGGTTTACTACGCTGGTAAAACCCTTAATGATGCTTAGCCGAATTACACTACTATGGAGAATGAGCTTTTGGCAGTTGGTTACGGGTTCGAGAAATTCAGACCTTACTTGGGATGACAGTTTACACTGATCATGCAACTATTAAATATTTGGTCTTGAAGAAAGATTCAAACCTGCGATTGATTCGATGGATTCTCTTGCTTCAGGAATTCGAGTTGGAAATCAAAGACAGTAAAGGTACGGAAAACCAGGTAGCGGATCATCTATCACGTTTGGAAGATCATGGTAAAGCTTCACAAGATAACATGTTAATCAACGAATCTTTTCCTGATGAGCAACTTTTTGGGGTACAAGAAGAAGAACTATAGTTTGCAGATATTGTGAACTATCTTGTGAGTAATGTGATTCCCTCGGAATTTTCTTATGCGCAAAGGAAGAAGTTTTTACATGAAGTGAAGTGGTATCAATGGGATGAGTCGTTCTCATTCAGACATGAGGTAGATCAGATAATCAGGAGGTGCATTTCGTATAGTGAAACGAATGGTATTTTACGAGAATGTCATGCCACTGGTATGGTGGTCATTATGGTGGAAAGAAGACCGCTGCCCGTATCCTTCAGGCAAGATTTTTATGGCCAACCTTGTTTAAAGATGCTCATCAGTTTGTGCTAAGATGTTATCGCTGTCAACGGGTTGGGTATATGTCCAAGAGGGACGAGATGCCTCTTAACGTCCTTCTTGAAGTTTAGATTTTTAATGTGTGGGGAATAGACTTCATGGGACCCTTTATATCATCGTACAACAATCAATATATTCTCCTGGCAGTAGATTATGTGTCTAAATGGGTTGAGGTTAAGGCTTTGCCAACCAACGAAGCTAAGGTGGTGATTAATTTTCTTCATAAGAACATTTTCACACGTTTCGGTACTCCATGAGTAATAATCAGTGACGAGGGAACATATTTCTGTAATCGTAAATTTTCTGCATTAATAAAAATGTATCGTGTGAATCATCGTGTGGCCATAACTTATCACCCTTAGACTAATAGGCAGGTTGAAGTGTCTAATCGAGAAATCAAGCGAATCTTGGAGAAGGTGGTGAGTCCGTCATAGAAGGATTGGTCATTGAAGCTAGATGAAGCTATTTGGGCCTAGAGAACAGTATACAAGACACCTTTAGGTATGTCTCCTTTCCAGTTGGTGTATGGTAAGACGTGTCATCTTCCTGCTGAGTTAGAACATAAGGCATACTAGGCTTTAAAGAAACTAAATCTTGACATGTAGGCTGCTGGAGAAAGGAGAATGCTCCAAATTAATAAGCTCGATGAGTTCCGTCTACATGCTTATGAGAATAAGTTATACAAGGAGAAGGTTAAGAGATGGCATGATAGAATGTTGGTACACAAGTCATATGTTCCTGGTCAGCAAGTCCTACTTTTCAATTATCATCTCAGACTTTTTCTAGGAAAGCTCAAGTCAAGGTGGTTAGGGTCGTTCATAGTCAAAGCTATGTTTTCACATGGTGCAGTGGAAATTTTTGATAAGCTTCCGGACCAAGCATATAAGGTTAATGTTCAAAGGTTGAAGCATTACTTTGGTGATACGGTGAACCGTGAAGCGGTGATCACCGTTCTTGCTACGACTTGAATTTAGAAGCTTCACGTCAAGCTAAGGACAAAAAACAAGTGCTTCTTGGGAGGTAACCCACACATTTCTGTAGTATTGTAGCTTATAAAAAAAAGAGAAGAAATTTTTTTTGGCAGTAGCTCAGCGCGCCCGCGCTCTCCTCCAGCGCGCCTGCGCCTGTCTAACAGAAGCTCTGGGCGCCCGTGCCTACCCTATGATGAGGAAAAAAATAAAAAAAATACAAAATAATTGCTACACAGGTTTACCCGACATTTAACCCAAACCCTGCCCAATATTTTATAGCAGCCTCCCCTCATATCTCTACTACATATACCGATTCTTATATACTTGCCCATTCTTATATACACACAATACCTTGCTCTACATTCACTCTTTGCACCCAATTCATAACCAATTGCTTGATTATAGCATCCAAGAGAGCAATATTTATTGGTAGTAGTAGCACTCATCCCTCTTCTACAGAGGACTCTAGTATGGGTGGTGGTGATAACAAATTCACTTCACTAGAGGCACAAGCGGAATTTGCTCGATTGATGTCTAAATCGGTGGCTAAGGAGAGGGGATTCTTGCCTACGGCTCTGGATGAGCAGTTAGTGGATATGGGTAGGGAGACCTTTTGTGAGGCACCATCCGCGGTTCCATTAAGCATTATGCGGGAGTTCTATGCCAATGCTAAGGCTGCGAAGAATGGATTTTCTGTGGTTCAGGGTTTAACTGTGGATTACCGGCCTGCTGCTATTCGTCGAGTTCTATATCAACCTGCAAAGCCTAGGGGTTCTGAAGATTGGGCACGCAACCCGGGCTGATTTGGATTTGGATTATATCTTAGAGGAGCTATGTGTTCCGGGTACGACATGGAAATTCAAGGCAGGAATAACTGAGCTGCTCACCTTCCCTACTTCTTCCATGAACAGGTATGCGAGGGCCTAGAATTTATTTCTGTGTGCTAATATTCTGCCTTCTTCGCATTCGCATGAGGTCACTGTGGACCGAGCCATAATCTTGTGGGGGATTCTGAATGAGGAATACATTGATCTTGATTATGTCATTCATTAGAGCATGCTTCATTTTCTGTGAGGTGGGATGACAGGGCGATTCCTCATGGCTCTATTATTACTAAATTGTGTATAGTTATGGGTGTTAGGTGGTATGAGGAGGAGCAGTTGCAGATGCCGAGTGCTCTTATTGATCACTCTACGATTTCTAGGATGGAGAAATGGGACGACGGTGTGCCCCATGACAAGGGGTTAAGGTATATTTATGATGAATCCTCCTGTGCCTATAAAGGGACCCTCTCGTACGCAACAGGCAGCTGATAGGTCTGGTTCTGGTGATGCTCAGTATAGACGTTTGACTTGACATATTGATGTCATGCATGACATCCACCGCCATTTTGCAGAGGACTTGACACAGGCTCTAGGTAGTGTTTTTCAAGCCACTGGTGTTAAGGTGGATTGGCCAGTTTTTGGAGCTAGCACAGTGTATCCGCTGCCTGATTCTCCACCTGAAGAGGGTGATCCTGCCGACAGTTGGGATGCTCTTTCTATCCTTATTATTGCCTTTAATGAGGTCATTGAATATTTTAAGTTTGGGGGTGGTAATTTAAGGATTAGTAGTAGTAGAGTCGTGTTTATATAGGAATCATATTGTATGTGTAGTGGTAGTTCATTCATAGTCTTGCATTGCTAGTCATATAGACCATAATTATTTATATAATTGTGTACATATATTATGTTAGTCTATTTAGTTGTATTTGCATATCATATAGCATGATCCCTTAGGATGAACTATTTCCGATTGGTAGGTTGGTGTTGATTTGGGTGTGGTGATGATGAATAGAGGGATGATTAAGTTCTTATGAATTGACTTGCATGACCAGAAGCAAAGCCTATTTACAAGTCTCTTCGGTTGCTTTTGGACTAGATCAGTGCCATACTGGTTTGGCTGTTAAAATTTAATCACTTGTTTATATTTAGAATATTTCCTATTCCCTTGATGACGGAGGAGCACTAAAATATAAATTGGGGGAAATCATGGATTTCATTGCTAGTTGTTAATAAAAGTTAGGCATTAAAAGGCTAGTAGCCGCTCATGCTTATGAGTAGTCTAGGGATGGATGAGATGGAGCGAAACACACTCATTCCAGAAAAAAAGATAGAAAAAAAGAGAAAAGAAGAAAAAAAAGATTTTTTTTTGTGTTAGTATCTGAATGTAGAATTGACCATGAGTGAGCTCTTTAATACTCGAGCAATTAAGTTCTAGAGGACTTTGTGCTTAGTGACCTAAGGCTTGTTCAGACTGGGATCCCCTAACCTAACGCTCGCTATATGGGTATTATTGCATAAGTCTTTCGGGGCCTCATCCATTGCACGGTCAAATAAGCATTTCTGTTGATGTGTTCAGTGTTGTAGCATGAATCCTTGTCTAACTCCAGTGATGATGGAGGTGTTTTGGAGTCATGATGTGTTTAGCGTTCATTCTACTTATAAGCTTGTGATTGTTTTGGCGAAGAATAGTATATGGTTTTAATCTAGTGTTGGGAGTATATCTAATAAGCAAAGCACACACTCATATTTCTGTGCTTGTAAGTTAGTATATGAGATTTAGTCGAACTCTGTTTAGAGTTATTGCATTCTTAGAGATATTGTCTTATTGATCTGGTTATGGTTATTCTGAAGGGATCTTTGCGTTGTCATTTAGTTGCATTCATGCATTAGTTGCATTCATTCATATTTTGTCGAGTCTGTTTATGCTTAAGGACAAAAATAGATTTAGGTTTGGGGGGTGTGATAAGTGGATTTTATATCCATTTAGAACGCTTCATATCGGCTTAAGTTGATGACTTGACCTCAAGTATGTGGAATTTTTGATGCATTTTTTTTGAGTCTTTGCATAGCTATAACTAGAGACAGGAATGGACTTTTCTATGATTCTATGGTGGAATGAGATCAGGAAATGAAGGGCTTTCGCTTGCCAGAGGAGCAGAGCAAGAAACATGTTACAACCAGCATTTTTGTGTAATATTAATTGTGAATTTGGTGTAATTATAAAGCCGAATGCCAATATATTCAACTATTGTATGCTTGTGTGAATGAGAATTTCTGCGTCTTAAATTTTCATTTTGTGGTATATGATTTTTCAAAGCAAAAGTTTATTTATTTCTTTTATTTTTGATTTATAAGGAATATTTTAAACCTGGAGTAAATTTCTTTTTAAAAGTTATTTTGCTCACAAAATTCAAAAGTGGTTTTATAAAATTTCCAAAAATCCAAGTTATTTTACGGTATAAATTTTATAATTTTTGAACTTGTGTTTTATTTTATAAAAATAAATCTTTATAAATGTTAATTGTTATAATTAGCAAATTACATAGTTATCCTTGCATGCAAATCCCTTCTATTCAATCCAAAAGGGCTAAAGAGTCAATAACCACCCCACTAACTCTTATTTCTTAAGCCAAATACCTTCTTTACCCTTGCATGCAAATTGAACCAAGTTCAAGTGGAAGGCTAATCATGTCAATTCTTAATTCCACTCACTTTTGGCAACACAAAAACCATAAAACAAGCAAAGACATGATCATTCACTCCACTCACCACCACACTTTCTCCTCCCTCCCTCCTCCCTCTCCCACTCTCGGCCCTCCTCCCCCTTCACTCTCGGCTTTTAACCGAAACCCCCTCCCCATTTTTTTTCTTCAATCATCAACCAAGCTTCCACTCTCTATACAAGTAAATGTTACTTCCCATACCATGATCACTCATATTTCAAAGAGTTTTGAGTAGAAAGTTTAAGTTTAAAGGTTGCATGTAAAGGTTTTAGTTGGAACTCAAAGTACAAGCTTGATTCTTATGGATTTAAGGTTGTTTTTGAGAGGACTACAAGGAATGGAGAAGTGCCAAGTCTTTAGGGGAAACTCTTGATGAATAAATGGCCATTCTCTTCCATTTCATTCGGCCATGACCATATGGGAGCCGAATGAATGGTCCTTAAGACTATTCTTGTTGCTTAATTCAATTTTTGCATGTTTATATGATAATGGCTTGAATTTTATGGTGAATATTTGATAAAACTCTTTGCATGCTAAGTGATCATCTAGGTATATCTTATGCTAGGCTTGCATGTCAAGTTTATGATAGAATATATGTAGAAAATATGTTGTTTTGGTTTGCAAAACCCGAAGACATGCATGCATGTGGATTTCTCTTAGAATGTTATAAGATTTTGATCATTTGGAAAGATTTTGTTAGTGAGCTTCAATCTCAGTAGAAATAAGGTGTTATTATTGATTAATACTCCTTGATGCATGGTAATAATTCGTGGTTATCTTTTATAAAAATGTATATCTTGCTGTTTCAAAAACTTGATGATTTGTGAGAAGTATAGTTTCTTTTGTTTTGCCATAATTGCACCTTAGGTAAAGGATGATCTCCACCCAAAGTTATTTTGAGAATAAGGGAGTTAGTTCAGTAGATTACCATGTTTAAGTCTTGGTTTGAGTATTGGGTTGCTGGTAGTTGAGTTTGTCAAGTCAAGACTTTGGAGAAATGAGAGTTATAGTTTCTGCAGAAATCAGTTTAGTACCCTGAGGTTTAGAGTGAGTTTTGACCATGTCATTAATGTGAACTTTGAGGCCCAAGCCACCAGAAGTTAGTATTGGGAGTATATAAAAGGTTTTAGGTGTCGTTTGGAGGTTTGCATGTCATTTTGTTAGGTGCACAAGTAGAATAACAAAATCTGTCCAGCAGGGGACAATTTTGTTGCAACTTAGAAATAGGGAGATTTGACCATGTCATGGGTAGGCCCTCAATAGGCCCTGTTGGGCCTTAGTTAGAGGGAGTGTCAGAGAAGTTTTTCCAACCATAGTTCATAGGATATGAGTTAGAACCATGTGTCACAAGTTAGTTCAAGTCAGGGCGTTTTCTGCCCAGAAAAACAGGGGAACCTTGGACTTTTAGCTTAGGCCCAAGAAGGTCCAAGCCAGGCCCTTGAGCCACATCAAGTTTGTGAGATGCCCTTAGGTCAGGAGAGTCTTGTGTAAAAGTTTTGAAGGAAAACTTGTAGTTTAAGAGTGTCCAATACACTCAAGAAACTATAGTTGTCATTCTGAAATTTGCACCAGTGAGCACTTTCACTTATCACATAGTTTTAGAACACTTAGGAGTGAGTATTAGGTCGACCACCATAGTTGTAAGATATTACAAGGTCAGAAGAATAAAAGGCACAAGTGAGGGTCAATAGGTTTTGGATAGTTTAGTAAAGGCACATCGAGTTAGGAAGCCAAAATTAGAATACTTTGTCTAGTTTAGCGACCAAGTGACTTAAGTTGTGAGTCTAGATCATCCAAGCCTAGTGTTGTATTATGGTATATATGGTGTTATTTGGTATTAATATATGATATATGATTATGTGGCTATGTATGAACATTTGTAATTTAAAAGTGAATATAAAGTTAAGTGCATATAGGTCTAAGTGCCATCCGTGTTAAATTTCGGGTTGTAAATAGGTTAAGTTGGTGAGAATATATTATAATGAGGATTATTATTATTATTGTAGGATCTCGAGTCGAGGGAAAACTTGCCATAAAGGTCGAGTGAAGCTCCAGTTGTTGCTCCTACCAGTCAGACCAGACCAGCCTTTCTCAAGGCAAGTGATTCAACCTATCTTTCGAATTCACTGTAAATAGTTCATATATATCGATGCAATTATCCCGAGTCATTTTGATATATTTAAATCAAGCGTATCTTTTGTTTATCTTTGAGTTATATAGAGATGCCATGAACCCTCGAGTACGTATTGTAAGTAGTTCAAAAGTCTTTTCATGATAGTTGAATGCCATGATAAAATGAAGAGTTGTTATATTACTTGATTGATCCTCTTGATTAACATGTTGATGGTTATGTTCGAGCTCAGGTAGAATAAGTGATAGTAGTTTGTGTGAGGACTCGGTATTTAAGATCAGATGTAATAGTTGGTAGTGTTGGGCTGTTCCAAACCCTAAACTGTAAGATCTTGGATTTGGTTGTGATATTTCTGTTAAAATTTTGTAATTGCTATATTTAATTTACTGTTTAAGTTGGGGGTATGACAAAACAAAGAAAGCATAATTTTTTGGCAGAAGGCAAGTGCGGTCGCCCTCTACCTTGGCCCGCCCGCCCTGCTTGAACAGAAGTTCAGCGCGCTCGCGCTGTGTCTTGGCGCCCCCGCACTAGGTCGTGCACATAGAAATCCTGTTTTGATTCTGATTGGAAGTTTCGTGCGGTCAAAGTAATCTGGAAGTATAAATACCATAAAATATCAATCATAAAAAAAAGAACTGAAGGGAAAAAAAAGTGGAGAGCACAAGATGGCTTAGAAGAAGAAGATCTAGTTCTATATCTTATTTTTGTATTCTTCTAATTAGGCGATACTTTGGATGCTCATTTTGGATTTGCTTTTTAAACTTTAATACTTTAATATTCTCTTGTAGTATTCAGAACCTTTTTACTATCATGTTTTCATTGGAACCCATGATGACGAGCCGTTCGATTATGAACCCATGATTTAATACTTTAATGTTTTCATTAGGTCTATGTAATTTTTTGGCTGCGTCAATTGAGCACATCTTTGAGGTGAACAAGAACATAGGACTTTTTAGAAAACCCGAGGCTCTGTCATCTTGGCAGAGCAAAGATAAGAAGAAATACTGTGAATACCACGAATCATGCGGACATAACACACATGAGTGTTGGTAGCTAAAAGATGAAATCGAAGCTCTAATCAAGGAAGGATATCTCGGTGAGTGGGTAGTAAAGGAAGTAAGGAGGCATAAAAGTGGCACTGACAAAGCAAAGGAAGAAGGAGGTCGCACTCCTCGAGGGTCTAACAATGAAACTCTGGAAGAAAATAAGTTTGTTAGGGATAGCAGCATCCGAACAATATATGGAGGAGATCTTGGGATGAAATGCAGTAACAGATCTTTGGCAAGATATTCCAGGGAAGCTCAGTTTAGACCACTAAATAACATCCATAGGGTGGAGACTCGGCCACCCAAAGTATTCAAGGGAGAATCCATGGATATCACCTTCAGGGAGGCAGATTCCAGGTGGGTACACCACCCCACAATGATGCCTTGGTCATTTCTCTCCAAATCAGGACTAAAAACATCTATAAAGCCTTTGTAGAAAATAGAAGTTCAACAAACATCCTTTACTACAGGACCTTTAAGAAGATGGGATTGCCTGATTGAGATATGTCAGGGAGGATTCTTGGGTCTATGGTTTTTCTGGTGAAGGGGTTAGAGTAATGGGATCAATTTGATCGCCATGCACCCTGGGGGAGAGTCCATTGTCCGTAACAAAGATTCTTGAGTTCGAGGTCCTAAATCAGGATTCATCCCATAATGTGCTGCTAGGACGACCTTTTCTTAGGGAAATGCGGGTCATCACTTCGATCCACCATCTTACCATCAAATTTCCAACCCCGAATGGAGTTGGCAGCATAAAGGGCTCTCAATATGACTCTCAGAAATGTTATAGGCAAGCTATGAGGGGCTTTAAGAAAAGGGATATCCAATTCGGAGATGCATCAAATGATGAACGAGAGAGAAGTATCGAACAACCAATCGAGGAAATTCCGGTCCATTACTATATTGAACAAGAAAATGAATGCTCCTCTGAATTACCTCCGACAACGCTGTTCTTAGAAGACACTATCAGGATTGAGAATTTGGAAGAATAAGACCCCCCAAATGACATAATCCAAGCAAATTTCAATAGGGAACATCTCGAAGGGAGATTTGATGTTTTTGCAGAGTCTTGGACAAGATGTATATAAGGTAGATGCCCCTTTTTCTGAGGGCACGCCCTTATCTTCAGGAATCCCGAAAGAAGTTGATGCCCCTGTATGGCAGGGCGCGCCTTCTACCATCCCAAATCTGAAAGAAGTTGATGCCCCTGTTATACAGGGTGCGCCTTCAATGGGAAAAGAAGTTGATGTTTCTCTCGAAGAGGATGCGCCTTCTCAACAGAGTGATGAGGATCATAATCAGCTCGACTTAGACCCACGGATACCAATGCCAACCGAGAAAATGGGGCCAGCGGAAGAAATAATTGAAATCCCTGTTGACGAAAAGGATCCAAGCAAAGTTCTAAAAATTGGATCTCAATTGGCTCGATGATTGAAAGAGGGGCTTTCCATATTTCTCTTGGCAAACCTTGATGTATTTGCGTGGAGCCATTCTGATATGGTGGGAATTGACCCAAAAGTTATGTGCCATCGATTGAATATCGATCCAAAGCATAAAGGGATTTGGCAAAAGCGCAGGGCTGTAAGTGGAGAAAGGGAGGTAGCCTTGGCTGAGGAAGTAGTTAGACTCTTGGATGTCGGGCTAATCAGAGAATCTTTTTACCCGGAATGGTTGGTAAATTCGGTGTTAGTGAAAATGCCTAATGGAAAGTGGAGAACATGCATGGATTTCACCGATCTGAATAAAGCATGCCCGAAGGATAGCTTTCCTTTGCCAAGAATTGATCAGTTGGTTGATGCAATTGCCGGACATGCTTTGCTAAGTTTCATGGATGCGTACTCCGGCTATAATCAAATTTCTATATATGAACCTGATCAGGAGCACACCTTCTTCATCACTGATAGAGGTCTCTACTATTACATCGGGATGCCATTCGGTCTAATCAATGTCGGAGCAACTTACCAAAGACTGGTGAATAAGATGTTTAAAAAGTAGATCAGGAAAATAATGGAGGTATACGTGGATGATATGCTGGTAAAATCTAAGCAAGCAGAGGATCGAATAATGAATTTGGCAGAGATGTTCCGCATTCTGAAAATATATAGGATGAAGCTGAATCCCCATAAATGTGTATTTGGTGTGGAATTGGGGAAATATTTAGGGTTCATGGTTAACCACCGAGGAATTGAGGCAAACCGAGCAAAAATCAAAGCTTTGTTGGATATGAAATCTCCCACCAACATTAAGCAAGTACAAAGTCTGATGGGAAGGATTGCAACTTTGAATCGATTTATTTCAAAGTCTTCAGATAAATGCAAGGAATTCTTTAAAGCAATTAAAGGCATGGGAAATGATTTTGTGTGGACCTCGGACTGTGAAGAAGCTTTTCAGAAAATCAAAGAACAGTTGGGAAATTCTCCTATGTTGGCCAAGCCAGAAGATGGAGAAACATTGATTCTTTACTTGGCAGTCTCAGGATACTCCATCAGCACTGTGTTGGTAAAAGAAGAGGAATGTCACCAGTCACCGGTATACTATGTGAGTAAGAGATTATTGGATACAAAAACTAGATACACCAGCATGGAGAAATTAGTATATGCCCTTATTCTTGCGGCACGAAAGCTAAGGCCGTACTTCCAAGTTCGTCGGATAGAGGTTTGTACCGCCTATCCTCGCAGATATATTCTACATAAGCCAGAGTCGTCAGGAAGAATGCTAAAATGGGCAGTAGAATTGAGATAATTTGATCTGGAGTATTTCCCTTGCACAACAATCAAAGGACAAACATTGGCAGATTTCATACTTGAGTTCGATTCTGAAGTAGATGATAAGTCTATAGTGTTGGAAGAACCTTCCTCACAGGGAAATTCCTCTGTCAAGGTGAGAGAAGAGTTCCCACACCCTTGGTGGATCTTCCATGTTGATGGGGCTGTAAATAATAACAGAGCGGGAGCCGGAATTGTCTTGGTTACCCCGGAAGGACATCATCTGATGAGCGCCATTCACTTCAAGTTTTACGTCACCAACAACGATGCTGAGTATAAAGCACTAATCAATAGCTTGAAGATAGCTTTGGAAGTTGGGGTCGTGAATTTGATTGCTCGGAGCGACTCAGAGTTAGTAGTCAATCAAGTCAATGGAGGTTTTTAGGCCCGAGGACCTCGAACGGAATTGTATATGAGATGTCTGCAGCGTTTTCTTAGAAAGTTTGAAAACGCCAAGTTGGAAGGTGTGCTAAGGGAAGAAAATAGCAATGTGGATGACTTGGCAAAAATGGTTTCATAGATGGATAGCGTTCTTCTAGGGAAAATTCCTTTAAGAATTCAAGAAATTCTAAGTATTCCAGAAGTGAGTGTGCTTCAGATACAAGAAATCTCGCAAGAAATTTGGATGATACATATTCATAACTATATCCAGGAAGGGACTTTGCCAGAGGACAAGCTACAGGCTTGACTCCTTCGCTATCACTACACCATAATTGGGCTATTATAATGCCTAATTGGTGTTATAATAGGCCATAAAAGCGTTACAATAGGTCTATTGTAACACCAGGGGGCGTTACATATACGAACATTACAATAGACACCTTAATGTAACACTGCACTGATATATTGTAACAGAGAGGAAAACATTACAATAGGCACCTACTATAACACCAACAGGCCTAAATGTAACATAAAATGAGTGATACAATAACTTGATCAACATTGCATAAGTGGGACCACTTGTGGGTCCCATATAATTTATTATAACAGTCTGTTCTATCAATTATAACGCCAATCTTTTTAATTAAGTAATAGTAGCATTTGTAATCTAACACTAAATTAAAACATACATTACACTATAATAGGCATATGTAACATTTAAAAAGTATTGAAAACAACAAAGCTGTTATCACAAGTGTAATAAAAGAAATTACATAATTAACTCTAAGTGTGGCAATTAGTTCATTCCCCTCAGCCTTCCTACTGTATGTACACCCTGATAACTGTGTCCAATTACAGTAATATGCTCTGTTGTTGCAAGGAGAGGTCACGAAAGTTGTACTTGGGTTGTGGCTCGATTCAAGTTGATCAGCCATACTATAATTAGCTTTGTACCACCCACTATTCTCTAGAAAATCCAATGTCATCTTTGAGACTACTGACCTCGTATCCACTAAACCGGTCATGATTTCATTCATTAGAAGCATTTTCTCCCAGTGAGACCTTGTAGCAAATCTACTTCTTGAATTAAAGTACTTGTATTGACTGAACCTGTCATGATTAGAATGAAACTGTACTCATGCATCACCAGTAGGCAAATGACCAGTTGGTATTTGTAACAGGAAAGATTTTCATTTTTCCCAACTATCAATGCTTCATATACATATCTGACAAGTACAATGGATATATTAGTAAATATCTTAGGTTGTGTGTGGTAAGGAACATATACACACAAAGTTAAGACAAGGTTGCTTCTATTTTAAATTGATGCTAACACACACTCATACCCTTATGAGTAAATGCAGAAATCTGTAACTTATATGAGCATCAGCTCCTGAGGAAATCAGGATATTCAAATTGGTGGGGAAAGCTAAACATGTCACTCGCTTCTGATGGCCTTTCAGTACAGATTTTACCTACACAAGTCAACACAGTACTATTAAAATTAATTTTGATAAGACAAATTACAAATATTACCTCATCAGTCTCAACATTGTATATACATTAACTAAATCGTTCATTACGACTTCTACTCATCTTACAAATAATATATGCTAATCAATACATTAATAGTCTATCTAAACATATTTAAACAGAGTAATTACTACATATCTAAACATACCTTGCAGCCTAGTAGACACTGTGTATAAGTCATTCTTGGATAGGTCCATGCATGGCAAAGCTTCCTCGAGGTGAACTCCTACAATGTCAATGGCCATAAGAAGGCCACTAGCTGATTACAATATCTGTGGAATAACTTTTGCAGTGTCCTGTAAAAATCCAAATGATTATGTCAGGTACCCCACATATATTAAGTTAAAGAGTATTCGAAGTAAAAGGAAAGAAAACAGACTTAATTGTAAATCTTTAGTACCTTTTCCACTTGGATTTTGTTCATCAGAATCCCACATCCAGAGCTTTTGAACACCCCCTGATTCAAGTACCAAAAGACCATTCCAGAATTTGTATATAAAATCCGAGAAACCTGGTTTTAGAAGTTTCAGAAATGAAAGTCTTATGACAGATGTATCATGAAACAAATGTTAGAATATATATTAGTGAACCCTGCTTCCGGTGTCTAAGGTGTAAAGGGTAAGCAACCGCCATCGAATAGGATTAGCAGTCTTTGTCAACTGCCCTGATTTGGCCTTATCTACTACATCATCCAAGGGGGGGTGAAATTTCCTGATTTTCACCCACAACAAATATTTATGAAAACGGATGTATTCCATGGACCTACATACAGAAATAGAAATAACAATTGATGGTAACAATTGGTCAATTATAAATGAACTCAACTACTGATCGCATTCTTCGAATTGTAGCTTGAACTGAAAATTTTGGGAGAATTTCGCATATCTATAATAAAACAAATTTACAAAGAAACAAATATCTCTCTCCTGTTATTAGGACCAGAAATAGTTGTCTCACCAATTCTTAAATGTTTTTCTTATGTTTTTTTTTCAGAGTCCGGACAGGTGTAATGTTTCTTCTAGCAAAGGCTTTATGTACTAAACATAACCATCAGGAACAACCGAATCACTCAGTGGATCCTTCCATGCTGCCTCGTAGAGTTTCGGATATACATTGCCATCATAGCGTCCGAGAAAAGAACCAAGTTAGTGGTCTGTGTAGTTGAATGAATCTACGAGGGCAACAATATTAGGTCGGACCTGATCATATAACAAGGATATTAAGAACCCTGGCTTAATATAGGATTGATAGAATGTATAAGCATCTTTGAAGTAACTTATAACTTACAAATAAACATTCTGATGGTTAGACCCTTAAACTTTGACCATGTATAGATTGCAGATGCTCGATCAAATTATCTAAAAGTTCATGTTACGCAGCTAACCAAATCAACCAATCAGGATCAACAAACCAAATAAAAAGAACATATCTAAATTCATCCGTTATCGCTACTTTTATAAGAAAATGATCAACATTACCTTGCGGAAACTTAAACATATCAGCTAAATTCACATTCAACTCATTATATACATGTACAGACTGAGAATATCCACAAAACAATTGAAAAATCTATTTTATTTAAAGAATTAAAGTTAGTTAATCAGCTCTATGGCGAGTGTACTACGACATTATATACATAGTGCATATATGTGTAGTGTACAACTGTACATAGTCTTATCAGCTAGCTTCTTATTCAACTCATATACGTAAATGAAAATATCACTTTTCCGACTAATTAAATGCCTACATTCAAATCCAACTCATATAGATACCAGCTAATTTCATATTTATCTCATTCATAAATGTATCAGCTAATTTCATATTCAATTCATATACATATCAGCTAAATTCACATGCATCTCATGTAGACATATATTACATAAATATATACAGAACACGAGACAATTAACAATCATAAACGACAGAGAAATCTACCTTTTAATAAATTAACAGTAATTCACTCTCTAGCGAGTCCTCTGGTACGTGTATATATATGTGTATGCATAATCTCTCTCTATCTCCCTCTCTCTCCTTCTCTCCCTCTCTCTCCTTCTCTCCATGTTCTCCCTCTCCCTCTCTCTCCCTCTCTCTCTCTCTCTCCCCCTCTCTCCCTCTCTCTCCCTCTCTCTCTCTCCCTCGCTCTCCCTCTGCCTCTCTCCCTCCCCCTCTCCCTCTCCCTCTCTTACCAGCAAACAATATAGAAGATAGAAGAGAAAAAAAGTACTTGAAAAGAAATTTGTTTGTCTGAAGAAGTCCTACACACATAAATAAAGAACGATTAGTTGAAGTTCAAGTAAATATAAGCCCTAATTAAATTTAAAAATGAAGAAACCCGTATTTTGAACTCAAATTCAAAGCCCTAATTTCAAAAACATGCTTCATCCCATGAATTAATTGAGATCTTAAATATACAACGAGGTTGTAGAGACAGTGCGATGAGATTGCAGAGAGGCGTCGTGCAGTGGTCGGTGAGGTTTGAGAGAGAAAGGTGTGAGCGAGAAAGAATGTTGGGGAGAAAGAGTCTTGATGTCTGAGTTTGGTTTAACTCAATCATTCATTTGGGTGGGAAAAATGCCGCCCAATATTTCATCTGGTAAAATGTTTATCATTTTTAATTGTTTTCATTTTACTTTTTAATTTTAATTATTAAAATATTATTCATTAAATAAAAAAATATACAAGTAATTTCAAATAAATAGGAAAATAAAAAAAATCTTTGAATTTATGTATAAGAAATTCTAGATTTAAATCATATTATTTGTTAAATTGATCATTCACTAGTAAATTAGAATATAATTTAATACTAATTTATGATAATATTTTTATTTTAATATTTCCAAAAATTAAAAAAAGTATCTACTATAACACCAGTTGTTGGTGTTACATGCTGTGCAACACCAGAAATTCTCTACAACACTAGCTTTATGGCTATTGTAACACTGCAATAGAGGTGTTACAATAGGCCAAAAATCTCTTAGCTAACATAACACTCCTTGTAACACTTACATTACAGTAGCCCACTTATGACGTAGTGTATCAGGCTGCAAAATACGTTGAATATGATGGGGTGTTATACAAGAGAGGGTTTAATCACCACTATTATGATATGTAGATCTGGAATAAGGAAATTATATTCTTAGAGAAGTATACGAAGGTATTTATGGCAATCACTCGGGGGTGGCTCGTTGGCATTAAAAGTCCTTAGACAAGGATATTATTGTCTAACCATGAAAGATGATTCCTTCAAATTTATTAGGGCATGTGATTAATGCCAATGATTTGCTAACCATTCAAACGCTCTAGCAACATCCATAACTTTGTTGGAAAGTCCCTGGCCCTTTGCTATATGGGGAATTGACCTCACTGGAGAACTTCCAAAAGCCAAGGGGGTGTGAAATACGCTGTCGTAGGTGTTGACTACTTTATGAAGTGGGCAGAAGCTATGCCATTGGCCACGATTACAGCTAAGAAAATCAAGGATTTTGTCTTCAATTCTATAGTCTGCAGATTTGGTATCCCATATAAACTCATCTCTGACAATGGGAAACAGTTTGACAGTAAAGAGTTGAGGAAGCTTTGCGAAGACTTGAACATCAAGAAGGATTTCTCCACAGTCTATCACCCGCAAAGTAATGGCCAGACGGAGGCCATCAATAAGATCATTAAACATACTCTGAAGGCCAAGATAGAAGAAAAGAAGGGAGATTGGCCGGAACAAATGCCAATGGTCCTTTGGTCTTATAACAAAACTCCAAGATCGACTACGGGGGAATTCCCTTTTATTCTCACTTATGGGTATGAGGCTATGATTCCCGTAGAAGTGGGAGCTGGATCTTTGCGAAGGGATTTATTTGTTGAGGAAGATGCAGAAGTCAATCAAAGGCTCCACTTGGATTTGCTAAACGAAGCTAGAGTGAATTCTCAGTTAAAACTTGTTACATATCAGCAAAAAATTGCAAGGTATTTCAATAAGAAGGTGAAGTCTGTGCCCTATAAGGTGGGAGATCTTGTGTTGCGAAAAGTCATGTCAAACACTAAAATAGCTCAATATCGGGTGTTTGGAGCTAAATGGAAAGGACCATACAGGGTCAAAGCTATACTTTGGAAGGGTCTTATCGCTTGGAAGACATAGATGGAAAGCTTATCCCTCGATGGAATGCAGAGCACTTGCGGAAATATTATCAGTAGGGTGCGTGTTGAGTGGCATTTATGATACTTTTTTACGCTCCGTAAAGCTTTGAATTTATGTATTTGTACTCAAGTTGTTGGTGTTTTAATGTGTTTTCTAGTGTTTTTGCATTTTCAGGCATTCTCCAGGTTATCGGGTGAATTAGCATGGTTTTAGTGCTAATTGGGTGTTAAGATGGTGTTGGAATAAAAGCTCGTGGAAAACCAACTCAAATCAGCAAGGAAAAGAAGAAGTCAGAATTTTATCCAGGGAGTCAGCGCGCCCGCGCTGTGATAGCGCGCGCCCGCGGCCAAATATCATAAACTCATCGCGCCCGCGCTGGTCAAGCGCGCGGCCGCGCCAGGTCGGGATAGCAGAATTCTGTTTCTAATAGGATTTTGAGAGTTTGAAGCCCTCGTCAATTCTACAACATATATAAACATAAATAAAGACGTTTTGCAAAGGAGAAACGTACCAGAACACAAGGAGAAGGCATAAGAAGTCCGTTTTAGCATAATTCAACCAAGATGAAGAAGATCTAGTTTAACTTGTGATTCTTTGTTTAAGTTATAATGTTGGATGCTAGTTTTCTTATTCGTGAACCTATACTCTTGTTTCATACTTTGTTTATTAATTGTTTATAAGGACTACATTTATTATGCCATGCTTTCATTGGAACCCAAGTTGATGATGAGTCCGATCATGGGCTAATCGTTATCGTGCGGTTCTAGAGGATTTATTTATGAATTTCTTTAGTTTATTTGTTTCGATGCCTTAGTGTGTGGTTATTGTATAATAACCTAGTATTGGTTGTGCTTATTTGTCTTATGAGCGTCGCGAACTTATAAGATAGTGCGTTAATTCTTAATGAAGAGAAAGTGAATTTAAGGGTTTAGAACTTGCCATGCTAGCATAGGTTCATGTGTTATTGTTATGCATGATGCGTAGGTAATTTTAACCATCTTACTTGCCCTATGTAATCATGATAGATAAATTGTGCATTAAACCGTTATGTTGTCAAATTCTATAGACATATAGGGTCTCAATATAATTGGTGTCTATTTAGCTTCTATCTCTTTTGTGGATGTCTGGTAGTATGGTATTCATGCAACGGAAGTTGGCATTTATCAGTTTCGTGTTATCTAATTAGTATCATCACCACTACATGCTAAGGTTAAGAACGAAAAGGCTATTGAATGAAGTATTCCATGATGTTAGAATCCCATGTTTGTCATATATATTAACTCAACCATTCTTATTCTCTTAGTTATAATTGTCAGCTTAAGTTTAGTTTAAAATAATCTCAATTTGTTAATCGTCTTAGCATTGAATAACAATCATACCATTGTTGCATAGATACATTGACTGAAATTACAACTTGATTCTCTGTGGGAACGAACTAAAAGATATTCTATATTACTTCCGAACACGTATACTTACGTGGATTTTGGCGCGTGTTTAGCAACTAACAAGTTTTTGGCACCGCTATCGGGGAATTCGGTGTTAATTTTTAGTTTATGTGTTTGTCATCAGTGGTCGTTAAAGTTCACTGACTCAGACATTGTTACTTATCTGTTTCTTTGTCTTATTTCAGGTACTCTAGCGAGCGTGTATGCATACGCGTTCGCGGGCTCGTAAGAGAACTCTGGATCAAGCCGAGGAAGAAGCTGTAGTGATTCGAAGGAAAGTTTTGGAGGACGAAGAGAATATAGAAGAAGAAAATAAAGTCGAGGAACCAGCTCTAGTAGTGATGGGAGATCAAGCAGAAATTCCTATTCTCAACCTAAGATCAATGATATTCAGTCGAGCATTATCAGACCAGCCATCTCGGCTAACAGTTTTGAGATCAAGTCAAGCACGATTCAGATGATACAGAACTCAGTTCAGTTTGGGGGTTCTCCTACAGAAGACCCCAACATGCACATCAGGGATTTCATCGAGATCTGCGACACTTTCAAGTTCAATGGTGTGACTGAAGATGCAATCAAGCTGCGACTCTTCCCATTCTCTCTGAGGGATAAAGCAAAGTGTTGGTTACATTCTCTACCACTAGGGTCTATCACTACTTGGAAAGATCTTGCTCAAAAGTTTCTCACTAAATTCTTTCCTATGGCGAAGACTGCTGCAATCAGGAATGCTCTTACTCAGTTTGCTCAGCAAACTGGAGAATCTTTGTGTGAGGCTTGGAATCGATATAAGGAGATGCTAAGGAAGTTCCCGCACCATGGCATGCCTGATTGTATGATTATAAATTGTTTCTATAATGGATTGAGGGATACTTCTAGACCCATGCTCGACGCAGCATCAGAAGGAGCCTTGTGGGCTAAGAGCTACAATGAAGCTTATGAATTGTTAAGAATATGTTGTGAACTTGATGATAAGTTAAACAAAACACCTTAGTAGGTTTAACTTAGTGAATTTTGTAGCTCTAGACGGATGTTCTAATATAGTCCCAACGGATGAACTTTATAGTCCTGACGGATGACAACTGAACATCCATCGAGAGTGTTGCCTATGTAACAATAAGTATTGTAGCATATTTCTGCAAACAACATGTGTTAGTTGAGTAGATGCTACAGGATTCTGTAAGTCATGATGACTACTAGATTGATGTACATAATAGGTTGGCTAATTGTAAATATAAGATGTCTTGTATTTCTATACAAGTGAAATAGAGTCAAGTGGCAGAAAGACTCCTAATGGATAATCTACAAAGGCTCCTGACGGATGATCACCAAGACTCCCGACGGATGATCAACATAATCCCGACGGATGATAATACAGTCACATGCGTCGGGTGTTTGCAAATGCAATGTGGCAGCCTAATTACAGGTTTTAGAGAACAAAGAAGCATTACCATTTCCATGCAAATATGAAGATATTCAAAGATGCTGGATAAAGTAATGTAGCAGCATGATATTAGACTAGATTCATTTTATTTTATTGTCTTGTCTTATTATCATGTAACTTGGTGATTTATAAACCAAGAGTAGCAAGTAGAACAATATAACTGAGTAAGCTTATTTTCAGAGAAATAGATAAGGCTTTATTTTGTAAAGAATTTTTTTGTAAGTTTGTTTGTTCACTTGTAAGCAGCTGTGTGCTATTCAAAGCATCACATAGTTCTCAATCTGATATATATATATATATATTGTCATGCCCCGACTTAATAATAGATATTATACAACCTATTACAATAGTTAACAAAAAGACGTAAATACATCTGAATCCAAGATCTTACAGTTTAGGGTTTGGAACAGCCCAACACTATTAACTATTACAACTTCATTTTAATATCGAGTCCTTATACAAAACGATCACTAATCTACATGAGCTCGAACATACGAATCGGCATCACAAGTCTTACGCGCTGTCTGCTTGAATCTAACCATATCTGCTAGCTGAAATATCAGGGTAAGCAAGTAGTGAGCCAAATGCTCAGCATGTGCTATAATATACATAAACATGAAGAATAAACAAAGGAAATGAAAGATACGTCAATGTAGTATCAAGAGATAAAATTTCAGGGTGATGGAATCTTTTACTTGTAATAAAACAATTTAAAACCATTTCTTCATCAAAAACAATTTTATGACGCTACGGATTACAACCGGTGATCAGCCGCGAAGTAATCCCGAATCTCACTGGGTTCTAGAACATTAATGGGATCCCTAGGCAACCTTTAAGCCTACAAATTAAGAGCAGAAAGGACTTGCGTCTTAGTCCAGATCCAGTATTTAAAGAAAATATTTGTTCCCCTTTGGGACTAGAAATCCAAATTTTAACTTTTTCATTTTAAAACAAATTTATTTGATGCCAAGTGACGGTTAAACTATTGAACAATGAACATCTTTATCAAGGGTTCTAGATCAACTTTAAAGCCATGATCAACTAGACTAATTCCTTATCAAATAGAATCGCAAAGTTTCTATTCACAAGGAATCTGAAAATGAGGTTTCACAGGGTTGTTGGATAGTATAAAGGAACTAAGTCAAACTAGGTTCATGATAATAGTTCCTGATAAGACATAGGTAATAAGATATAACGAAGGTGAGCATCAGTTCAAAGTATAATATGGTATCTTGTTTTAGGGTAAGAATAGGGTTATCAAGAAAACATGAATGACTTTTAAGGAATAGCTGAATTTTAGGTATCAAGATAAGGTTACTGAGTATAACTTGCATAGGGTTCCACATCATAATGGTATGACTTTTGAATTACTTGCATAGAAATCTCCAAGCAAAGTTAAACTACTTGCAATAGATACTTGAGGGTTCATGGCATTTGCATATAATAAGAAAGATAGATTTGAAACCACTTGGATCATATATATCAAGGTGAATTAGAATACTCACATCATATATATAAAAGCTGGGCTAACACACACTTGCAGTGTAAATAAAAAGGTAGGTTGAAACACTTGCACAATATAAGTTTTCAAAGGAAGGACACTTGCCTTGAGAGGCTTGACTACACACGATTTGTCTTGGAGCGACGGGAGAACTACTCGACCTTGATGGCAAGATTCCTATCTTCACTCGATCCTACAAATAATAAGAATCCCTCATTACTATGGACTCTTACAACAATAAACAATCCTAACACTAAATGCACAAATTGACTCCAAGTAACGCTTAGTGTCTTATATTGTGTAAGGCACTAAGTTAACACACAATACCATGTACATATACATATAGTAGCACCTTGGAGCACATAACACAGATAGGTATACTCATACTATTATTTAGACTTGGTGCTTTATTCGGGACTTGAATGATCTCACTCTCAAATCTCCACAATTCCACTTGTGACACACTACTAAACTAGTCTCAACTCTTGAAGGGCCTACACTTGGTGGTTCCAATTCTCTTAGCCAAAACCTTGGCCTAATACTCTACTAACCTATATCTAAATTCAAACACTAGGTCTCACTCATGCCTCACTCATAGGGTCCACAAAACTAAACGCTAAAAGAAAGTGTTCTCACTTGCACACTTATGGAGACACCTTAGGCGACTCTCGGTTTTTGACACCACTAAATCTCGTATATTCCTAACCAAAACTGACCTACTGGATTCTTAAGTCTATAAGCTAACTTGTGCACTTGAAATGACACTAAGGGCCTTCCTAGATTTTCTTGGGCCTAACCTTAAAGTTGACACAACTCTAAATGGGTGTCCTGAAAACTGCCCTGTTTTGGACTAACTTAAACTCATTGGTTCTAACTCTAAACCTCCATGGTTCGACTTAAACTCTTCCTTAAACTCCCTAGTATCAATATTAATCAAGGCCTAATGAGGTCTTACTTTTAATCTAACTTTTTGTCCTCCAAAAGGTACTAAACTCAAACTGTCCCCTGTTCCGGCAGAATCTAAGTTTTGGTATGTGCACCTCACTAAATGGTTGGGTTTCTCTAAGTTATGGCTTCTGGATGCAACTAAAACCCAAGTACTAACTCCCGTGGCTTGGGCCTAACAATTCCTAAGAAATGCCCATTCAAAATCAACACACAACTCACATGCAAATCTGGAAAAATTTCAGGGTTCTATCCTAGCCTTTCCACCTTAAGTCCCACTTCAAAACCATGAATTAAATCTCAACCAAGGTAAATTTTACTTCTATAAGACTCTAAACTAAGGCCTCAACTAATAATGAAGATCATTCATGCTCTATAGCACCAACATGCAAACTAAAACTTAACATGCAACTCATAATGATCATAAAAACAAGTTCGACTAAACAATGGGATTATTAGCTCATAATTCCGACTTAAAATACTAAATTATTTCACGAGATCATGCACACGTTCTTTTAACAACTAAGATCAAGCATGATATCAAGGAAACAACTTGTTTTTAGTCCATATAGGTCTAATTTAATCACCAACCAAACATGCATGTATATTATCGAAAAAGAGAGCATATATAGCTTGATCATTCTTGAAAATAATTCCCTATCTCTAACATGCAAAGTAAAACATGGCTTTACACCTAGAGATCAGTAGCATGCAAGTGTATTAAAGGAGTTTTAATCAAGGAAACACTTAGTTTATGCACATAAAATTATATCTCATGGAGAACTCTTTAATCCACATGAATTAAGAGTTTCTCCTTGGAGATCACATAAAAACAAGACATGCAAGCATTAAACTTCATCTCCTAAGCATGGAACTTATTGGAAAGTGTATTATATATTAATGGGTAGTGAAATTACACTAGAATGGCAAGGATTTGTTGAAGAAAAATTGAAGAGGATGGTGGGGAGGGGGCTTCGACCGAATGGAAGAAAGAGGGGGGGGTTTGCCGAGAGGGAAGAGAAGATAGGGAGGAGAGAGAGGTGAGGGTGAAGTGTTGAGTGAAAAATGAAATGATCATGACAACTTGTGCTTATTTTATGGTTTTGATTTGACTAAATGTGAGTGGAGTTGGTAATTGACAAAAGTAACCCTCTAGTAAGATTGGGTCATTTTGCATGCAAGGACAAAAAAGTAATTTGGAAGTAAAATGAGAGTTAGTGGGGTTGGAATTGTCTTTTTAGCCATTTAAGTTGAATGGGAGGATATTTGCTTGCATGGGTATTCATGTAAATTGCTAATTACCAAACAACTAATTTCAAAGATTTAATTTATAAAATAAAATAAAAATTCAAAAATTATAAAAATTGTACCATAAAATAACTTGGATTTTTAGAAATTTTATGAGATCAATTTTGTGATTTGTGAATCAAATAAATTTAAAAGATAATTTTCCTGTGGTAAAGAATATTCTCTATACCTAAAAAATAAGAGCAGTTAATAAAACTCTCGCTTTGAAAAATTCATATTTTAAATAAAGCAATTTATAATGCAGAAAATTCCATTCACATAAATGTACAATCAATAAATATATTTATGATCGACTCTAATATTATATATAGTCCGTAAATAATATTACATAAAATGTCGGTCGTAACATCCTCTCCCCCTTAAAGGATTCTGTCCTCAGAATCTAAGAGAACATATGAGGATACCGGGAACGCATATCAGACTCTAACTCCCAAGTTGACTCTTCGACCTTGGGGTTCCTCCAAAGTACTTTTACTAACTTCACCGACTTATTTCTAAGACTCTTTGCTTGCCATTCGAGTATTTCGACATGTTGCTCCATATACAACAAGTCCGCCTGAATTTCTATGGGCTCATACTCTATTACATGATTGACATCCGGGTTATACTTTTTAAGCAAAGACACATGAAAGACATTATGAACATGCTGATACTGCGGAGGCAGCACTAACTCGTAAGCCATTTTCCCTACTTGATTCAAAATCTCAAAAGGACTTAGATATCTAGGTGCAAATTTGCCTTTCTTTCCAAATTTAGTCAACCCTTTCCACGGTGACACTTTAAACAATATGGCTTCGCCGACTTGAAAACTCACATCCTTTCGAGCAGGATATGCGTACTTCCTTTGCCGGTCTTGAGAAGCAAGCAATCTTTTCTGGATCAGTTTGACTGTCTCCCTCATCTGTTGGACCAGTTCGGGACCTAGAATCTTTCCTTCTCCAACTTCATCCCAATTTGTTGGCAATCTACACTTTCTTCCATACAACGCTTCGTACGGTGGCATGCCAATGCTGGTGTGATAGTTGTTGTTATAAGAGAATTCCACCAATGGTAAGTGGTCGTCCCAACTTCCTGCAAAATCAATCGCACAACTACGCAACATGTCTTCAATTGTTTGAATTGTCCTCTCGCTTTGACCATCAGTCCGCGGATGATACGCCGTACTCATGTTTAACTTTGTGCCAAGACTTTCTTGAAATTGCTTCCAGAATCTCGAGTTAAATCATGGATCTCTATCCGAAACTATTGATACATGTGACGCCCTCAATCTCGGGGTTAGGAAATGAGGACTCACAGACCTCTATTCTAATAATTAAATATGCATAAACCCCGATTAACTACTAACAGGATCAACAGGATAAAGTATGAGACAAGATTACAACTACCAATCATAAAATATAACTTACAAACCCAAAATATTATTAAATAAACAACATCGATTCCGGCTGGGAACTGACAGATAACCCATTGTGTCTTTATACACCTCCTTCTAGGCGTGAGCTCACTCATAAAAACCACTACCTGCTCTGGCAACCGGAAGCCCTCAACACGGTAGGGACCGCCAGGTACGCTCTTACGAGCAGTGCGCCTAAGCTTGGCCATCTTCTTGCTTAACTGCCATGGTTAGATTAAGACAAAACAAATGAGTATAAAACTCAGCAAGTAACTATATAGCAGTTCTACAATATCAAATCTCAATATGCTTGAACAGACTAGGGCATTCTACTTTAATTAAGCTAGGTGGCAGATTTCCATTTTTTTTTGGATAAGGAAAGGTATCTGAAGAATAGTAGGGGCTTTCAAGGAACAAGGCTCGAAGCAGGACGAGAGCCGACATTCATCACAAATCATTATAGGATCAAAATAGATCTTTCGATAGAGGAAAGCAACAGTATTTCAAGATATAGAATCAATCATATGATCAATAATTTCAAGAATCAGGGTTCTCGAGCCTTAAGCTCCACAATGACATAATCAACTCTTTTCAAAGCAATATAAACCATTTTCATTTCCAAAATCAATTTACTGAATAAAAGTTTCAGTTCCCTTTTAAATATTCAATTAGAACCCTTGATTGGATCACTTTATCTTTCCATTTCATTATATACGGGTGATCAGCCCACATCGACCTCCATTCTGGTCTTTAAGGTACCAATCGACATAATTTCAGTCTTAACTTGGACTAGTCCCACTAGCCTCTTACCATGACTGGACTAGTCCCACTAGCCTCTTACGTCTCAATCCAATCCATCAGGAATTCATTTGGAAAACCTTGAGTTGGAAAAGTAAATAGGTTTTCAAAAATCCATTTTTATCATTACCAAGCATTTGAAATCATTTGGACTCTTTCAAGTCGAAACTCATTCTTAAATCAGATTTTAAAGAAACAAGGTTCAGGGAGTGAATCAAAGATACGCAAGGAACAATTCGCAAGAATTCTGTATCAGGGACAACAAGGCACTAAATTAGAAGGATCAGCATTGAATTAGGGATCAATAGGGTGATCAAGAGAAACAGGGTATCATTAAACAGAGTTAACCAAGATAATCAATAGGTTCAATATGATTCATGGCATTATAGGTAACTTGAACAGAAAGACAGATTATTAAAGGGTGAAATCAATTGGATTATCAATAACAGGTTATCAAGAACAAGGGTACTTCAAATCATTATCAGGGTTTCATAAAGCAAGGGTTTCATATTTTAACAGTTCAATACTCTACATGGTATGAACAACATTTCCTTTATAATCATTTACACAAGTAATCAGAGTTACTTGCCTGAATTTGCTTTCCTGAGGGTTGAACTACTGCCACCTACTAAATCCTTTCCTTTCCTAGCCTGAATGCCCTCACGCCCCGAATCTACAATAAAACCAAAATCTTAATCAGATTCTCAACTCTCGTTCCCGGAACGATCACACTATACGATAACTCGATTATATCCTTGACTCGAGCATACAAATATAGCTTATACATATAAGCACATAACACTTAGCACATAGCACATAGCATATTCCTTTCTCATAGCTTTTATATCCTTATATACTTAGCAATCAAAGCGTACTCGCTTGACATTGGCTATTTCTCAAATCAAACTAACACGACTCTTTTACGAGTACAAGACCTATTTACAACCAAACATTTACGTTTATAACTATCACTTATATCAATCAACTTAGTTCCCTTTTCTTTTGCTCCTTAATTCGAGCCACATACTATAATCAAGCAACAAATTCATAAATATTTACTTATACACTTCCAATCATCCTTTTAATCATTAAAACCAAGTAATTTGACTTTCATTCTTTATGGCTTATTCGGCCTTATCACACAAAATTAATCAAATTCTCACTTTAACTCACATACATAGACACAACTCATTCAAAGCTATTAAAGTATCATCCTTCTTCATAAAAATCCGAACCAAATCATACATACTTGCGCGCATACAATTCAATTTCAACTTATCACGATATCAAACACTTTATCTTTATCAAGTAAGCCAACTAAGTTCCTTAACACAATTGATTTTCACCTAAATTACAACATGCATCCATTCATTCATCAAATTAGTCCCTTTTAACTCAATTTCATTCGGCAATAACTCAAATTCACATCTCAAGGGCAAATCAATGACATGCATATCTTGATCCTCTTTAAAACTAACATGCAATCACTTTTAGGCTATTTATACTTAGTGTTTACCAAGATTATCTTACAAAAATCGATTTCCTTTCTTATTAACACAAAAATTCGAACCTAAACTTAGCATGCATCAATAATTTCATTCCTTTTCAATCTAATAACAATCCATCATCACTTTAAACAAGTTTACTCAAATCAAACAACTTTAAAGATTAAAACCATTCGGCCTTTTTCAAAAACAAAACATGCAACTTGATATTCTTACTCCTTGAATCACAAATCATCCTATTTTTTAACATCAAATCATTAAATCATGCATTTCACCACAATCAACTTGATTTCCTTAAAAATAATAATGGCCATTCGGCCCTTTTAATTCAAAACATCACATGCAACTCAAATGTATGGTCTTAAGGTTCTAGAGCTCAGTTTTTAACATCATAGCTCACCACCGGTTCACCGGAGTTCATCACCGGTGGCGGTGGCATCTCGGTGGTGCCCTCATTCGAGGGTGTCCAACCACGAAGCCCCCGATTCCATCAATTACATAAAAAGAACTAACATGCACATCTTCTCTATCATTTGTTTACAAAGAATCAAGCTTAACAAGATGACATCAACAACAAATAGCAAGAACCATGTGGTTCTCGGGTGAACACACACACCGAGCACCCACAACACACACACACATCGACATGCAAGTGGGTATACACACATGCACACACACTTCTACCTACAAATAAGTGTTTAACAAGAAGATTTAGGGATGATTGGTGTGTTTGATCAAAGAAAAGAGAGGTATACCGAGAGAGATTGAAGAAAGCCGAGAGAGAGAGTGAGAGGGTTCGAGTGAGAGAAGGAGAGAAAAGAGAAAAGAGAGAAATGATGTCACGGGAGCAAGAAAAAGAAAGAAAAAGAAGGGAGTGAGGTTATATAGCACTCAAAAACAAGGGCACTTTGGTAAACTTCTAATTCCTTTTTCATTCTTACTTGTCCATCTTTTTACTAAAATAAAACAAAGACTAAATATAAAATATATCTCCTCCGGGAAGTCAAGAATTATTGAAAATGACATTTTTAACACGTAGGCCTCAAAATTAGCTTTTTATCCATTACTCATAATAAGAATTTGAGCGAACGGTTGATTTTATATGAATTTCGCAAACTTGATTTAATAAATACATTTTTCACATAAAATCGATTTAAAAAAATGCAAAGATCAACAATCAAACTCACTTATTATTTTTAAAAAGTCTCTAAGACCTTTACGAAGATAACAGAATAAATCCCATGTTTTTATCCTTCTTGGATGATTTTATAAAAATGCGCGAAGGTTAATTAAACGTTTTCTTAAATCACGTAATTCCTTTAAAATTCACAAAATTAACATAGAACACATAGTCATGCATACAGTCAAGCAATCACACACATATAGTCACATAACGACTCAGGTCTGATCATAGATCTATCCCTCTTTAATCTTTATCATCTTTTACGCGTACCGGGTCACATTCAGCCTGACGGCCCGACGTTCAGCATTTCGATTACGCTTCTCATTATCTTTGCCAATCAACACGTCTCTTAAGACAAAATACTTTATTCATTCACTTCACATATAATTCACATTTTATATTATTTAATTCCATATTAGGACGGGTTCCGTTCTACCTGACGGCCCGACACCAAGCTTAATTTCTAAGCTGACTCTTTAAATTGGAACATTTTTATCCACGATCCTTAACTCCAGTATACAGATAAGACAAATAATCACCACTTAATCTCATAATTATAATCTCATCATATAACACATACTTTACTTTCTTAATTACGAGGCAAAATTCTCGGTCGTTACAATCTACCCTCCTTAAAAGGATTCTGTCCCCAGAATCTAATCTAAGCAAACAGATGGGGATACTTTTCTTTCATTTCGCTTTCTAATTCCCAAGTCGATTCCTCGACTAGTGGATTTCTCCACAATACTCTAACTAAAGGTACAATTTTATTTCTAAGTGTCCTTTCTTTTTGATCCAAAATTCGTACTGGCTGTTCTATATAGGATAAATCTGGTTGGATTTCCACTGGTTCCAACTCAATCACATGGCTCGCATCAGCATTATACTTCTTCAGGAGAGATACATGAAACACATTGTGCAGATGTTGCATTTGCGGCGGCAGCGCCAATTCATACGCCACTTTCCCAACTTGTCGCAATACTTCAAATGGTCCAATGTACCTTGGACTTAGCTTTCCTTTCTTTCCAAATCGAGTTAAACCTTTCCACGGAGATATCTTCAATAAGACTTTGTCTCCAGTTTCGAATTGCACATCTTTCCGCTCTTGATTCGCGTACTTTGCATGTCGGTCTTGAGCTGCAATTAATCTCTTTCGAATCATTTCAACCTTTTCCTTCGTTTGCTGAACTAGCTCTGGGCCAATTAACTTGCGCTCACCAACTTTGTCCCAATAGGTAGGGGATCTACACTTTCTTCCATACAACGCTTCATAAGGCGGCATGCCAATACTTGCGTGATGACTGTTGTTGTAGGAAAACACAATTAAGGGCAAATGATCGTCCCAATTTCCTTTGAAATCTATTGCGCAGGTTCGCATCATATCCTCAATCGTCTGAATTGTCCTTTCACTTTGTCCTTCTATCTGCGGATGATATGCCGTATTCATTTTCAATTTCGTTCCCAAATGATCATGAAATTGTCGCCAAAATCTCGAATTAAACCTTGGATCTCTATCAGACACGATAGATACAGGAACTCCATGACGCATCAAGATTTCATCCAGATACAATTTGACCAGCTTCTTTAATGAAAACCTTTCGTTTATCGGCAAGAAATGTGCTGACTTTGTCAACCGATCAATTACCACCCAAATCGCATCATGATTTGACTTGGTTTTAGGTAATCCTACTACAAAATCCATCGCGATATGTTCCCATTTCCATTCAGGTATGTCCAGTGGCTGAAGCAATCCGCTTGGCCTTTGATGTTCCGCTTTAACTCTTTGGCACGTGTAACATTTACTTATCCATTCCGCAATTTCCTTTTTCATGTTTGGCCACCAAAAATTTTCTTTCAAATCCTGGTACATATTCATACTTCCAGGGTGAATTGAAAATCTCGAGTTATGTGCTTCTTGCAAAATCTCGTACTTTAGTTCCATAACATTAGGTATCCAAATACGTGAGTTAACACGGTATATCCCTTTTCCATCCTTTTGAGCTTTAATTTCTTCTCCCGTCAACTTATCCTTTTCGCGATTCATCACTTGCTCTTGACAGCATCGAATCTTTTCCAAAATTTCAGGTTGAAACAGCATTGCATAAATAGCTTCATCTCCACGTTCTGGAGTCTGCACCTCTATTTCCATTTTGTCCAAGTCCTTGATTAATTCTTCCGATGACATTAACATATTCAACCTTTCCTTTCGACTTAAAGCATCAGCTACCATATTTGCCTTTCCAGGATGATAGTTTATCGCACAATCATAATCTTTGATCAATTCCAACCACCTTCTTTGTCGCATATTCAATTCTTTCTGAGTAAAGATATACTTTAAGCTCTTATGGTCCGTATAAATCTCGCACTTTTCTCCGTACAAATAATGCCTCCAAATCTTAAGGGCAAATACAATTGCTGCCAATTCCAAACCGTGCGTTGGATACTTTTGCTCATGCGGCTTGAGTTGCCTTGGCGCATATGCTATTACCTTCCCGTGTTGCATTAACACGCATCCAAGTCCTTTATAGGAAGCATCACTAAATATCACAAATTCCCCTTTATCATCAGGTAATACCAACACCGGGGCGGTTACCAATCTCTTCTTTAACTCTTAAAAACTTTCCTCATACTTTTCTGTCCAAACAAACTTTTCGTTCTTTCTCGTCAACTTTGTCAATGGAATGGCAATCTTTGAGAAATCTTGCACAAATCTTCTATAGTATCCGGCTAATCCCAGAAAACTTCTGACTTTCGTCAGAGTCTTGGGTCTTTCCCAACTCATTACAGCTTCTATCTTGGCTGGGTCCACTTTAATTCCTTCTTTATTGACTACATGACCAAGAAATTGCACTTCCTTTAGCCAAAATTCACACTTTGAAAACTTTGCATATAGCTTCTTTTTACGCAGAATTTCCAAGGAAATCCTCAAATATTCCATATGATCTTCTTCCGTCTTGGAGTAAATCAGTATATCGTCGATAAACACAATCACGAACTTGTCCAAATACTGCTTGAACATTCTATTCATAAGATCCATAAATGCAGCTGGCGCATTCGTCAAGCCAAATGCCATCACTAAAAACTCATAGTGTCAGTATCTTGTTCGGAACGTTGTCTTGGGTATATCTTCCACTTTGATCTTTAATTGATGATACCCAGATCTTAAATCAATCTTTGAAAAGCACGAAGCTCCTTTTAATTGGTCAAACAAGTCATCGATCTGCGGTAGAGGGTACTTATTCTTGATCGTCAACTTATTCAGCTCACGGTAATCGATACACAATCGCATGCTTCCATCCTTTTTCTTTACAAACAACACCGGTGCGCCCCACGGGGATACACTCGGTCAGATTACTCCTTTGTCCAACAACTCTTGCAACTGAGCTGCCAATTCCTTCATTTCAACCGGCACCATGCGATATGGAGCTTTCGACACTGGTTCTGTACCAGGAGCCAAGTCAATCGTAAACTCAATCTCTCTGTTTGGAGGTAGTCCAGGAAATTCATCAAGAAACACGTCCGGAAAATCTCTTACTACCGGAATATCGTCGATCTTTACAGATTCTTTTTCCACGTCCATGACATGAGCCAAATAAACTTCGCATCCTTGACGTATTAATCTTCTCGCCTCAATAGCCGTTAGAAATTTCTTCTCTTGCCTCTTTCCTTTAAATATCACTTCCTCACCATTCTTGGTTCTTAACTTCACTTTCTTACTTTTACACTCTATTTGCGCCTCATGGTTTGACAACCAATCCATTCCTAGTATAACCTCAAATTCTCCTAACTTAAAAGGAATTAAGTCAGCAGAAAAGTGCCGACCTTCTATAGTCACATCACAGTCTGGACAAATCTTACTAACAACAACTTTCTCTTGATTTGCTACCTCTATAATCAAATTAGGCTCTAGAGGGTACGCAACACAATTTAACTTATCAAGAATACTTTCAGAGACAAAAGATCTGGTTGCTCCAGAATCCATCAAAACTTTTACTTCTACTGAGTTTATAACAAGCATACCTGCTACCACGTCCACATCTTGCACCGCATCTTTCATTGACATGTTAAAGGTTCTAGCTCTGGGTTGAGCTGATGGTGCTGGGAGAGACAGCGGTCCAGCAATTCTGAGAACATTAACCTTCTGCACAGGCTCCTTGCAATTTCTAGCCATATGGCCCACTTTGCCACACTTGAAACAAGCCAAATCAGGTTTCCTTACTCCATTTGAACATTTTGAAGAATAATTCCCCTTCTGGTTGCACTTAAAACATGTTATGTCCAGCTTATTATACCTCCCCGGGTGTCTCTTTCCACAGTTCCTGCATTCTTGCATCTGGGGTCTGCTATCCTTTCTCGATTGTCCATCTTTCTTGAAACGGTTCTTCTGAGCTCCATTCCCGGGTCTAAACTTCTGGAACTTTTGGTTCTGACCTCCACCATTCTTCCCAAACTTTCCTCTGAATTTTGAACTTCCTTGCACTTGCTCAGAGCTTTCAAACTTCCTCTTTCTTCCTTCATTTTCTCTTCGAGCAGCTTCCCACTCACCTTCCATTATCATTTCTTTCTAAACCAAAGCGGCATAGTTCTTGATTTCCAAAGTTGCTATTTGACTCCTAATCCACGGCTTAAGTCCCTGCTGGAACCTCTTAGCCTTCTTCGCTTCAGTATTCACGTACTCTGGTACGAACCTTGACAATTTCGAAAACTTTACCTCATATTCTGCTACCGACATTTCCTCATGTCTAAGATCCAAAAATTTCATCTCCAACTGATCTTGCATATAACTTGGCAAATACTTTTCCAGAAACATCTCAGTGAACTTCTCCCAAGATAAGTATTTGCCTTCCAACAACGCCTTAGAAGACTCTCACCAGAAACTTGCTTCATCTTTCAGATAATAACTTGCGTACTGAGCTTTCTTATCATCCTTAACTTCTGCTAACTCAAAGGCTTTTTCCATCTCTCTCAACCATGACTGCGCTTTAATCGGATCTGGCAAACCTGAGAACTCTGGAGGATGAACAGATTGAAAGTGCTTAAAATTTCCAACTTTTGGGGCCACAGGTTGTTGCAAAAGCTGAGCAAGTCTGCTCATCATAGTGGTTTCTGGGTTTATTTCTGGGTCTTGGGTGGGAATTTCTTCTTCTTGGTGATCTGGTGAGTTGGCCATTTCTTACAAACCTGATTGAGCAATTACTTAGCAATACGACAGCATGGCATGTATATAACAACAATTTTTTTTTAATGAAATCTCTTTTGTGGGTTTTAAGTTTTACCCAATTTGCGCATGCAATCCTATTACTACATAATTCTCATATCAGTGTTGTTTTATCATGGCACAGAATAGGGTTTTATGATCTTTAAACATGGTTATATGAAAACATGGTTGTATTAAAACATGGCATTGAGAACAGTTTATAAGATAATCAAGGTGCACAAAGGAAAGCAAGATAATAGGATTTATTTAATCAAAGGTTACATAGAGAATATTCTAGATTTTAAGGTTCTGAAGCAAGGTACAATAAATAGCAGGGTTAAACAGAGGAAAAACTGGAAAACATCCCCCTATTTACCCCTAACTTCCAACTACTACTACTACACTGGTCTGAAATATAACAAGATAAATGAAAAGGGATCCCAGCATCTGACCAAGTATCCGAAAGCCTACTGGCGCTGAAAACAATATCAACAATCTACGAGCTCAACCAACAGTCCCGTCTAATCATCTAGAATCTCTCTCAACACAACCAACATCCAGTGAATGATCTTATGCAGCCTCCGGGCCTCAGCATCAGCATCACTAGTGGATGGTCCCTCATCCAATCTCTTCCGGGAAACCTGCTCCACCATCTTCACCTGAACTCGCCACTCATCATCCATAACAGAAGCACTCTGCCTAGACTCTATGGCTAGTCTATCCACCAAAGCTCCCAACTCAGGAATGCGGGAGTACACAAAGTCTCGGTCCTGGGCTAACTTGCCACCGACACTGGCAAGAACATTCTTAGGCATCTCTGACTCTGGCTCAGGGGTAGGGGTCTCTGAATCAGGCCTTAAGGGCGAAATCTGCATGGGGATCTCACTACTCTCAGAAGGGTCCTCCTCTGGGTCTGAACTAACATATACAGGCTCCTCTGGAGAGGGTGGAATAGGGTCCACAGGGGTACCAGTCAAGCTAATCTCTGAGTCTGAGTCACTACCACTACTAGGATCCTGAGAGAAAACACAAAACAGTAACCAAGAAACAATGTTAGGGTTAAATAAAGCTTCCAGCTAACTCACACCCTAACTCTTGTTTCCGCTTTACCAATCAACACTTTCCTTAGACTATACCTAATAGTCTAACTCAACTCTACATGAGTCGAACTCTCTCGCGATATAGATATATTCCCAAAATACCCCTTTTTAAAACCTAACTTGTCTCAGGGACTAGATCCTGTAGCTCTGACACCAACTTGTGACGCCCTCAATCTCGGGGTTAGGAAATGAGGACTCACACACCTCTATTCTAATAAATAAATATGCATAAACCCCGATTAACTACTAACAGGATCAACAGGATAAAGTATGAGACAAGTTTACAACTACCAATCATAAAATATAACTTACAAACCCAAAATATTATTAAATAAACAACATCGATTCCGGCTGGGAACCAACAGATAACCCATTGTGTCTTTATACACCTCCTTCTAGGCGCGAGCTCACTCATAAAAACCACTACCTGCTCTGGCAACCGGAAGCCCTCAACATGGTAGGGACCACCAGGTACGCTCTTACAAGCAGTGCGCCTAAGCCTGGCCATCTTCTTGCTTAACTTCCATGGTTAGATTAAGACAAAACAAATGAGTATAAAACTCAGCAAGTAACTATATAGCAGTTCTACAATACCAAATCTCAATATGCTTGAACAGACTAGGGCATTCTACTTTAATTAAGCTAGGTGGCAAATTTCCATTTTTTTTTGGATAAGGAAAGGTATCTGAAGAATAGTAGGGGCTTTCAAGGAACAAGGCTCGAAGCAGGACGAGAGCCGACATTCATCACAAATCATTATAGGATCAAAATAGATCTTTCGATAGAGGAAATCAACAGTATTTCAAGATATAGAATCAATCATATGATCAATAATTTCAAAAATCAGGGTTCTCGAGCCTTAAGCTCCACAATGACATAATCAATTCTTTTCAAAGCAATATAAACCATTTTCATTTCCAAAATAAATTTACTGAATAAAAGTTTCAGTTCCCTTTTAAATATTCAATTAGAACCCTTGATTGGATCACTTTATCTTTCCATTTCATTATATACGGGTGATCAGCCCGTATCGACCTCCATTCCGGTCTTTAAGGTACCAATCGACATAATTTCAGCCTTAAATTGGACTAGTCCCACTAGCTTCTTACCATGACTGGACTAGTCCCACTAGCCTCTTACGTCTCAATCCAATCCATCAGGAATTCATTTGGAAAACCTTGAGTTGGAAAAGCAAATAGGTTTTCAAAAATCCATTTTTATCATTACCAAGCATTTGAAATCATTTGGACTCTTTCGAGTCGAAACTCATTCTTAAATTAGATTTTAAAGAAACAAGGTTCAGGGAGTGAATCAAAGATACACAAGGAACAATTCACAAGAATTCTGTATCAAGGACAACAAGGCACTAAATTAGAAGAATCAGCATTGAATTAGGGATCAATAGGGTGATCAAGAGAAACAGGGTATCATTAGACAGAGTTAACCAAGATAATCAATAGGTTCAATATGATTCATGGCATTATAGGTAACTTGAACAGAAAGACAGATTATCAAAGGGTGAAATCAATAGTATTATCAATAACAGGTTATCAAGAACAAGGGTACTTCAAATCATTATCAGGGTTTCATAAAGCAAGGGTTTCATATTTTAACAGTTCAATACTCTACATGGTATGAACAACATTTCCTTTATAATCATTTACATAAGTAATCAGAGTTACTTGCCTGAATTTGCTTTCCTGAGGGTTGAACTACTGCCACCTAGTAAATCCTTTCCTTTCCTAGCCTGAATGCCCTCATGCCCCGAATCTACAATAAAACCAAAATCTTAATCAGATTCTCAACTCTCGTTCCCGGAACGATCACACCATACGATAACTCGATTATATCCTTGACTCGAGCATACGAATATAGCTTATACATATAAGCACATAACACTTAGCACATAGCATATTCCTTTCTCGTAGCTTTTATATCCTTATATACTTAGCAATCAAAGCGTACTCGCTTGACCTTGGCTATTTCTCAAATCAAACTAACACGACTCTTTTACGAGTACAAGACCTATTTACAACCAAACATTTACGTTTATAACTATCACTATATCAATCAACTTAGTTCCCTTTTCTTTTGCTCCTTAATTCGAGCCACATACTATAATCAAGCAACAAATTCATAAATAATTACTTATACACTTCCAATCATCCTTATAATCATAAAAACCAAGTAATTTGACTTTCATTCCTTATGGCTTATTCGGCCTTATCACACAAAATTAATCAAATTTTCACTTTAACTCACATACATACACACAACTCATTCAAAGCTATTAAAGTATCATCCTTCTTCATAAAAATCCGAACCAAATCATACATACTTGCGCGCATAAAATTCAATTTCAACTTATCACGATATCAAACACTTTATCTTTATCAAGTAAGCCAACTAAGTTCCTTAACACAATTGATTTTCACCTAAATTACAACATGCATCCATTCATTCATCAAATTAGTCCCTTTTAACTCAATTTCATTCGGCAATAACTCAAATTCACATCTCAAGGGCAAATCAATGACATGCATATCTTGATCCTCTTTAAAACTAACATGCAATCACTTTTAGGCTATTTATACTTAGTGTTTACCAAGATTATCTTACAAAAATCGATTTCCTTTCTTATTAACACAAAAATTCGAACCTAAGTTTAGCATGCATCAATAATTTTATTCCTTTTCAATCTAATAACAATCCATCATCACTTTAAACAAGTTTACTCAAATCAAACAACTTTAAAAATTAAAACCATTCGGCCTTTTTCAAAAACAAAACATGCAACTTGATATTCTTACTCCTTGAATCACAAATCATCCTATTTTTTAACATCAAATCATTAAATCATGCATTTCACCACAATCAACTTGATTTCCTTAAAACTAATAATGGCCATTCGGCCCTTTTTAATCAAAACATCACATGTTACTCAAATATATGGTCTTAAGGTTCTAGAGCTCAGTTTTTAACATCATAGCTCACCACCGGTTCACCGGAGTTCATCACCGGTGGCGGTGGCATCTCGGTGGTGCCCTCATTCGAGGGTGTCCAACCACGAAGCCCCCGATTCCATCAATTACACAAAAAGAACTAACATGCACATCTTCTCTATCATTTGTTTACAAAGAATCAAGCTTAACAAGATGACATCAACAACAAATAGCAAGAACCATGTGGTTCTCGGGTGAACACACACACCGAGCACCCACAACAAACACACACATCGACATGCAAGTGGGTATACATACATGCATACACACTTCTACCTACAAATAAGTGTTTAACAAGAAGATTTAGGGATGATTGGTGTGTTTGATCAAAGAAAAGAGAGGTATACCGAGAGAGATTGAAGAAAGTCGAGAGAGAGAGTGAGAGGGTTCGAGTGAGAGGAGAGAAAAGAGAGAAGAGAGAAATGATGTCACGGGAGCAAGAAGAAGAAAGAAAAAGAAGGGAGTGAGGTTATATAGCACTCAAAAACAAGGGCACTTTGGTAAACTTCTAATTCCTTTTTCATTCTTACTTGTCCATCTTTTTACTAAAATAAAACAAAGACTAAATATAAAATATATCTCTCTCGGGAAGTCAAGAATTATTGAAAATGACATTTTTAACGCGTAGGCCTCGAAATTAGCATTTTATCCATTACTCATAATAAGAATTTGAGCGAACGGTTGATTTTATATGAATTTCGCAAACTTGATTTAATAAATACATTTTCCACATAAAATCGATTTAAAACAATGCAAAGATCAACAATCAAACTCACTTATTATTTTTAAAAAGTCTCTAAGACCTTTACGAAGATAACAGAACAAATCCCATGTTTTTATCCTTCTCGGATGATTTTATAAAAATGCGCGAAGATTAATTAAACCTTTTCTTAAATCACGTAATTCCTTTAAAATTCACAAAATTAACATAGAACACATAGTCATGCATACAGTCAAGAAATCACACACATATAGTCACATAACGACTCAGGTCTGATCATAGATCTATCCCTCTTTAATCTTTATCATTTTTACGCGTACTGGGTCACGTTCAGCCTGACGGCCCGACGCTCAGCGTTTCGATTACGCTTCTCATTATCTTTGCCAATCAACACGTCTCTTAAGACAAAATACTTTATTCATTCACTTCACGTATAATTCACATTTTATATTATTTAATTTCATATTAGGACGGGTTCCGTTCTACCTGACGGCCCGACACCAAGCTTAATTTCTAAGCTGACTCTTTAAATTGGAACGTTTTTATCCACGATCCTTAACTCTAGTATACAGATAAGACAAATAATCACCACTTAATCTCATAATTATAATCTCATCACATAACACATACTTTACTTTCTTAATTATGACGCAAAATTCTCGGTCATTACAATACAGGTACGGCATGTCATAATATAATTTCACACACATACAGGTGGACCAATCTGTCCAAAGAAGACCTCTCGTTAATTGGAAGAAAATGTGCCGACTTCGTAAGGCGATCAACTATAACCCATATAGCGTCATGTCCAGATTTCGTTCATGGTAATTCTACTATAAAGTCCATGGCAATGTTTTCCCACTTCAATTCTGGAATCTTTAAAGGCTAAATTAAACCACTTGGTCTTTGATGTTATGCCTTCACTTTCTGACAAGTATAGCACCTCGCAACCCATTCTGCTACTTCTGGCTTCATATTTGGCCACTAAAAATTCCGCTTCAAGTCCTGGTACATCTTGGTGCTTCTCGGATGGATTGAAAATCTAGAATTATGAGCTTCTTGCACAATTTCATTCTTCAATTCAGTCACATGCGGAATCCAAATTCTTGAGGAAAACCTTAATATACCTTACTTATCCCTTTGAGTATAAATATCTTCTCCAGTCAGTTGATTATTCTCCTGTTTCATCACTTCTTCCTGACATTTGTTTATCTTTTCCGACAATGATGGATGAAAATTCACAGTACGACAAATCTCCTTAGCTTTTCCGCAAATACATAGTTCTAATTCAAATCTCCTGATTTCTCTAGATAATTCCTTTGAAACCGCTACCACATTTAACCTCTCTTTCCTACTCAAAGCATCAACTACCATATTTGTTTTTCCCGGATGATAATTTATCAAGCAATCATAGTCCTTAATTAATTCCAACCATCTCCTTTGCCTCATATTGAGCTCCTTCTAAGTGAAAATATACTTCAAACTCTTGTGATCTGTGTAGATCTCACACCTTTCTCCGTAAAGGTAATGTCTCCAGATCTTAAGTGCAAATACTATAGCTGCTAACTCTAAGTCATGTGTATGATACTTCAATTTATGTGGTTTTAACTGTCTTGACGCATACGCAATCACCTTGTTGTGTTACATTATGCAATCCAGACCCGTATATGAACCATCACTGAAAATCACAAAGTCTCCTTGATCGTCTGGTAATACTAGTACCGGAGCTGTAACCAACCTCTGTTTCAATTCTTGAAAACTATCTTCACATTCTGCATTCCATTCAAATTTTTGATTCTTCCTAGTCAACTTAGTCAATGACGTGGCAATTTTCGAGAAATCTTTAACAAACCTTCTATAATATCCCGCCAATCCTAGAAAATTTCGCACTTCCGTAGGTGTCTTTGGTCTCTCCAAACTCATAATTGCCTCAATCTTTACCAGATCCACTTTGACTCCTTCACTTCCAATAACATGTCCCAAAAATTGAACTTCCTTTAACCAGTACTCACACTTAGAAAACTTGGCATACAACTTCTCTTGTCGGAGTATCTCCAATGCTAACCATAGATGCTGCATATGTTATTCTTCTGACCTTGAATATATAAGAATATCATTAATGAATACCACTACGAACTTGTCCAAATACTTTTTAAATACCCGGTTCATCAAAGCCATAAATGCTGCGGGAGCATTAGTCAACCTAAAAGGCATTACTAAGAATTCATAATGTCCGTATCTTGTTCTGAATGTTGTCTTCGAAATGTCATTTTCTTTGATCTTCAGTTGATGGTATCCTGATCTTAAATTAATCTTAGAAAAGCACTTAGCGTCTTCCAGCTGATCAAATAAATCGTCTATCCTTGATAATGGGTATCGGTTCTTAGTCGTCATCTTATTCAATTCTCGATAGCCTATACATAACCTCATGCTTCCATCCTTCTTCTTTTCATACAAAATAGGTGCTCCCCATGGCGACGTACTCGGCCGTATTACTCCTTTGTCCAACAATTCCTATAGCTGGCTTGCCAACTCTTTCATTTCTGCCGGTGCCATTCTATAAGGTGCCTTCAAAACTGGTTCTGTGCCTGGACAAGGTTGATTTCAAACTCAATCTGTCGATCGGGCGGTAAACTTGGTAGTTCATCTGGAAACACATCTGGAAATTGGCTGACTACAGGAACATCTTCTATGTTGACGCTCTTTCTTTCAGAATCTACTACATAGGCTAGGAATGATTCACAACCTTTCCTAAGCAATTTCTTAGCCTGGACGATTGTAAGAAACAGTCGTTCTTCCCTCTGACCCTTAAATACCACTTTCTCTCCAATCTCTGTCTTTAAATATACTTTCTTAGATTTACAATCTATCTGGGCGTTATTCTTTCCTTACCAATCCATGCCTAAGATTATATCAAACTCCCCTAACTTGAAAAGTATCAAGTCTGCTGAAAATTTATGCCCTGAAATATCAATCTCACACTTAGGACGTAATTGACTCACATGAATCTTCTCTTAGTTCGCAATTACCACATCTATTACCTCGTTCAGGGTCATTTTATCACATTTAAGTTTATCAATGAAAGTTTCTGATATAAAAGATCTAGTAGCTCCAGAATCAATCAATACCTTAGCTTCAACATTATTCTTTAAAAGTTTACCTGCTATCACCTCAGAATTCTGAACAACGTCCTTCATCTTTAAATCGAATGTCCTTGCTATTGCTTGCGGAGTTGCGGTAGATGGTGGAGGTAATGCCAATACCTCAGTTGGCATGTGTGCACTAGTACTTGCCACGTTCATCAAAGCCTTGACTGGTCCAGTTAACTTGCATTCCCTAGCTATATGTCCAGTCTTTCCACACTTATAACACGTAACTCCCGGCTTCAGTACCATACACTCATAGCCAAGTGTCCCTTCTAATTGCATCTATATCATGTCATGTTCAACTTATTACACACTCCTGGATGTCTTTTTTCACAATGCTTGCACTCTGGTCTCTGAAATCTATTTTCTCCAACTTGCCCTTGACTTGACTGGTTGTTCCCTTTTGATTCTTGTCTCTTAATCAAATTTTCCTTCTTCTGAAAATTTCTGCCTTTGTGGAATCCAATCATTTTCACACTCCTGTCTTATGAGCTTCCGGCTTCAGACTTCTCTCCATAAAATGGAACCTTTCTCTTCTTGTTATCCTTTTCTTTCCTTGACTGTATCCCATTACTCTCAATCAGAGAAGATTTTTGTACTACTCCAGCATAAGTATCAAGCTCAAACATAGCCACTCTATCTCTGATCCAAGGCTCTAATCCTTGTTGGAATCTCTTTGCTTTCTTTTCCTCAGTGTTGGTATACTTCGTCACAAACCTTGACAGCTCCTTAAACTTCTTCTCGTATTCCAATACATACATACTTCCTTGCTTTAATTCAAGAAATTTAAGTCCATCTGATTCTGCATGTACTTAGGGTAATACTTTTCATGGAATAACTTCTTAAACCTTTCCCAAGAAACCGGCTGATTTGTCTCCTTAGCTTTCATTGAATCTCACCAATAGATGACCTCCCCTTTCAAAAAATAAGTAGCATATGGCGTCTTCGGATCTTCTCCCAACTGAACTAATTCAAAAGCTCTTTCTATTTCCCTAATCCATGTATTAGCTATTACCGGATCAGTGGTATGATGAAATGCAGGTGGATTCGTATTCTGAAAAGCTTTGAAAGTAACAATTTGTCGAGGTGGTACTGGTGGATCAGGTGGTTGGTGTGGTTCACGGTTATCTTGGTTTTCGAATTGTTGTTGAAGAGTTAGTTGTTGTTGAGCTATAGTGTTTGTTTGTTGTTGTAAGGTTTCCATCAATCGAAGAATATTAGGATCTGTGGTAGAAGTTGTTGTCGGGTTCTTCTTTTTAGGTGGCATGATCCTGAAATGAAAGTTATATCAAAATAGGTATGAAAAATACAAATAATTCAAGGTTTCGGTACCACAAGTCATTACATTCACATATACGATCGGGTTTCATATTAAACAATAAGGGTGATACATATAAAGGCAGAGGAACAATTGAAAGCAAATAGAACGATAGTGCATAATTATTAAAATCAAGGTCAAGGTACATCAAGATCGGAATAGAGTCTGATTAAAAAGGAAATCAACAGGGAATTCTACAAGGTCCAATAATACAAAAAAATGAATAGTAGATAATGGAAAGAACTAAGGCTCCGCTTCATCAGAGCGGGGTCCGGTAGTCTTCTCTTTACGAAGCGTCTTCACAATGCACTGGAGCTCGTCCGCAATCATCTGGATAGTATACTGGCTGGTACAGTCTAGGTACGATGGCATCTCATCAAGCTTAATGTTAACGTACTGAACCAAGTTCTCAAGTCTCGCAATCATCTGCTCCTTAGTCTCAGCATACATGGAGAAAGCAATGGTGTCAGATGGTTCAGAAGATGATGAGGAATGTGCCCTTTGCTACCGAACAATGAATAGATATATATAGGAGAATTAGCAGTGAATGACTCGAATATCCTATACCTACACTCTCGTATAATATTCTATAAACCTATATACATATATAACCTATTTGGCTGTCCAGGGACTCTAAACCGTAGCTCTGATACCAAAACCTATCACGCCCTGACTTAATAATAAATATTATATAACTTATTGTAATAGTTAACAAAAGGAAGTACATAAATCTGAATCCAAGATCTTACAGTTTAGGGTATGGAACAGCCCAACACTATTAACTATTACAACCTGATTTTAATATCGAGTCCTCACACAAAACGATCACTAATCTACCTGAGCTCAAATATACGAATTGGCATCACAAGTCTTACGCGCTGTCTGCTTGAATCTAACCATATCTGCTAGCTGAAATATCTGGGTAAGCAAGTAGTGAGCCAAATGCTCATCAAGTGCTATAATATACATAAACATGAAGAATAAACAAAGGAAATGAAAGATTCATCAATATAGTATCAAGAGATAAACTTTCAGGGTGATGGCATCTTTTACTTGTAATAAAACAATTTAAAACCATTTCTTCATCAAAAATCATTTTATGACGCTACGGATTACAGCCGGTGATCAGCCGTGAAGTAATCCCGAACCTCGCTGGATTCTAGAACATTAATGGGATCCCTAGGCAACCTTTAAGCCTACAAATTAAGAGCAGAAAGGACTTGCGTCTCAGTCCAGATCCACTATTTAAAGAAAATATTTGTCCCCCTTTGGGACTAGAAATCCAAATTTTAACTTTTTCATTTTAAAACAAATTTATTTGATGCCAAGTGACGGTTAAACTATTGAACAATGAACATCTTTATCAAGGGTTCTAGATCAACTTTAAAGCCATGATCAACTAGACTAATTCCTTATCAAATGGAATCGCAAAGTTTCTATTCACAAGGAATCTGAAAATGAGGTTTCACAGGGTTGTTAGATAGTATAAAGGAACTAAGTAAAACTAGGTTCATGATAATAGTTCCAGATAAGACATATGTATTAAGATATAAAGAAGGTGAGCATCAATTCAAAGTATAACATGGTATCATGTTTTAAGGGTAAGAATAGGGTTATCAAGCAAACATGAACGACCTTTAAGGAATAGCTGACTTTTAGGTATCAAGATAAGGTTACTGAGTATAACTTGCACAGGGTTCCACATCACAATGGTATGACTTTTGAATTACTTGCATAGAAATCTCCAAGCAAAGTTAAACTATTTGCAATAGATACTTGAGGGTTCATGGCATTTGCATATAATACGAAAGATATATTTGAAACCACTTGGATCATATATATCAAGGTGAATTAGAATACTCACATCATATATATAAAAGCTGGCCTAACACACACTTGCAGTGTAAACAAAAAGGTAGGTTGAAACACTTGCATAATATAAGTTTTCAAGGGAAGGACACTTGCCTTGAGAGGCTTGACTACACACGATTTGTCTTGGGAGCGACGGGAGAACTACTCGACCTTGACGACAAGCTTCCTATCTTCGCTCAATCCTACAAAATAATAAGATTCCCTCATTACTATGGACTCTTATGACCCCAAACAATCCTAACACTAAATGCACAAATTGACTCAAAGTAACGCTTAATGTCTTATATTGCGTAAGATACTAAGTTAACACACAATACCATGCACATATACATATAGTAGCACCTTGGAGCACATAACACAGATAGGTATACTCATACTATTATTTAGACTTTGTGCTTTATTCGGGACTTGAATGATCTCACTCTCAAATCTCCACAATTCCACTTGTGACACACTACTAAACTAGTCTCGACTCTTGAAGGGCCTACACTTGGTGGTTCCAATTCTCTTAGCCAAAACCTTGGCCTAACACTCTACTGACCTATATCTAAATTCAAACACTAGGGCTCACTCATGCCTCACTCATAGGGTCCACAAAACTAAACGCTAAAAGAAAACGTTCTCACTTGCACACTAAAGCTCCAATATTCCTAACCAAAACTGACCTAATGGATTCTTAAGTCTATAAGATAACTTGTGCACTAGAAACAACACTAAGGGCCTTCCTAAATTTTCTTGGGCCTAACCTCAAAGTTGACACAACTCTAAATGGGTGTCCTGAAAACTGCCCTATTTTGGACTAACTTAAACTCATTGGTTCTAATTCTAAACCTCCATGGTTTGACTTGAAACTCTTCCTTAAAATCCCTAGTATCAATACTAATCAATGCCTAATGAGGGCTTACTCTTAATCTTACCTTTTGACCTCCAAAAGGTACTAAACTCAAACTGTCCCCTGTTCTGGCAGAATCTAAGTTTTGGTGTGTGCACCTCACTAAATGGTTGGGTTTCTCTAAGTTATGGCTTCTGGACTCAACTACAACCCAAGTACTAACTCCCCGTGGCTTGGGCCTAACAATGCCTAAGAAATGCCCATTCAAAATCAACATACAACTCACATGCAAATCTGGAAAAATTTCAGGTTTCTATCCAAGCCTTTCCACCTTAAGTCCCACTTCAAAACCACGAATTAAATCTCAACCAAGGAAAATTTTACTTCTATAATACTCTAAACTAAGGCCTCAACCAAGAATGAAGATCATTCATGATCTATAGCACCAATATGCAAACTAAAACTTAACATGGAACTCACAATGATCACAAAAATAAGTTCGACTAAACAATGGGATTATTAGCTCATAATTCTGACTTAAAATACTAAATTATTTCAAGGGATCATGCACACTATCTTTTAACAACTAAGATCAAGCATGATATCAAGGAAACAACTTGTTTTTGCCCATATAGGTCGAATTTAATCACCAACCAAACATGCATGTATATTGTCGAAAAATAGAGCATATATAGCTTGATCATTCTTAAAAATAATGCCCTATCTCTAACATGCAAAGTAAAACATGGCATTATAACTAGAGATCAGTAGCATGCAAGTGTTTTAAAGGCGTTTTAATCAAGGAAACACTTAGTTTATGCACATAAAATTATATCTCATGGAGAACTCTTTAATCCACATGAATTAAGAGTTTCTCCTTGGAGATCACATAAAAATAAGACATGCAAGCATTAAACTTCATCTCCTAAGCATGGAACTTATTAGAAAGTGTATTATATATTAATGGGTAGTGAAATTACATTAGAATGGCAAGGATTTGTTGAAGAAAAATTGAAGGGGATGGGGGAAGGGGGCTTCGGCCGAATGGAAGAAAGAGGGAGGGGGGTTTGCCGAGAGGGAAGAGAAGAGAGGGAGGAGAGAGAGGTGAGCGTGAAGTGTGGAGTGAAAAATGAAATGATCATGACAACTTGCGCTTGTTTTATGGTTTTGATTTGACTAAATGTGACTGGAGTTGGTAATTGACGAAAGTAACCCTCTATCAAGATTAGGTCATTTTGCATGCAAGGACAAAAAAGTAATTTGGCTAGTAAAATGGGAGTTAGTGGGGTTGGAATTGTCTTTTTAGCCTTTTAAGTTGAATGGGAGGGTATTTGCATGCATGGGTATTCATGTAAATTGCTATTTACTAAACAACTAATTTCAAAGATTTACTTTTATAAAATAAAATAAAAATTCAAAAATTATAAAAATTGTACCATAAAATAACTTGGATTTTTAGAAATTTTATGAGATCAATTTTGTGATTTGTGAATGAAATAATTTTAAAAGATAATTTTCCCGTGGTAAAGAATATTCTCTATACCTCAAAAATAAGAGCTGTTAATAAAACTCTCGCTTTAAAAAATTCATATTTTAAATAAAGCAATTTATAATGCAGCAAATTTCATTTACACAAATGTACAATCAATAAATATATTTATGATCGACTCTAATATTATACAGAGTCCGCAAATAATATTACACAAAATGTCAGTCGTAACATATATATATATATATATATATATCTGGTGGATACATTCAAATCCACCAGAAAGTTTTAAAGTTTTGTGTTTTATTACTTAGTGTTTTGATTCTTATTATTCTTCCATTCCGCATTGCTGCAAATCAAACAATGTTATATATATTAAGTTAAAGAGTGTAAGCTCTTGAAGTACAAAGAGTGTAAAGATCACAACAATTAACAAAATGAACAAAAGGATGTTGGAGTTAAAATTCCATTTCTGGACAAAGACAATTATCACCACTGGAAGGTGAAGATGCACCTACGTTTTCTTTCTCAAGATGAAGCTTATGTGGTTGTATTGAAAGAGGTCCTCATGTCCCTATGAGAGCTGCTACAGGGAATAAACCATAAGTTCCAAAACCTAGGCATGAATGGTCTGATCCAGACATTGAACAAGTCAGGATAGATAAGAAGGCCATGAACATACTGTTTAATGGTGTTGATGGTGACATGTTTGACAACATCATTAACTGTAAAAAAGCCAAAGAGGTTTGGAACACAATACAGATTATTTGTGATGGTACTGAGCAAGTTAGGGAGAACAAGATGCAACTCTTGATTCAACAATATGAGCACTTTCACTGTGAAGAAAGTGAGTCACTTACTGATATTTTTTGTAGGTTTCAAAAACTACTGAATGCTCTAAAACTGCATGGAAGGGTTTATCAAACAAAAGACTCTAACCTCAAGTTCCTTAGATCTCTCCTAAAGGAGTGGAAGTCAATGACATTCTTATAGAGAAATTAACAAGACTACAAGGAGTTCATCTTGGAAAGACTGTATGGCATCCTGAAAACCTATGAGATTGAAACAGAACAAGATGAAAAGATGGAGAAGGGAGGATCCATTGCACTAGTTGCTGAGTTAGAGAAGGAGAAAGAGATAAAGGTGAAGCTGTTGAATCTACATTAAATGTCTGTAAAAGCAAGGGTAAAGGGATGGTAGCCTAAAATGAAGAACAGTTGAGCCAAGATGAAATGGATGATATAGATGAGCATCTAACATTCTTATCCAGGAGGTTTGCCAAGCTCAAATTCAAGAAGAATTTTGGAGCAGCCAAGCCAAATAGAAACATGGTTGATAAGTCAAAATTCAAGTGTTTCAAATGTGGCTTAACAGGGCATTTTGCCAGTGAGTGCAGAAAGCCTGATTCTGGTAAAAAGAAGTTTGAGCCTGTTGATTATAAACAGAAATACTTTGAATTGCTCAAGCAGAAGGAAAGGGCTTTCATAACTCAAGAGAATGATTGGGCTGTAGATGGATTGGATGAAGATGAAGAAATTAACTATGTCAATCTAGCCCTAATGGCCGAGTCGGATGAAACATATATAAGTTCATCAAGCAATCAGGTAATCACCACTAACCTAGCTTATTTGTCTAAAGCTGAGTGTAATGATGCAATAAATGACATGTCTACTGAATTATATCACCTGCGTGTTACACTCAAGTCTCTCATTAAAGAAAACAATAAAATTAAAAAGAACAATGTGTTTTTGAGTGAAAGAAACAATGAGCTAGAGGCTCAATTTTTTAAGTTTGAAAAGATCAAAATTGAATGCAAGATTGCTAAGGATGAATTAACTAAATCTTTGATGAAAGAAGAGATTTTAAGGAAGCAGCTTAAGCGAGAACATGAAGTAATTAAAGCATGGAAATCATTTAGAGATGTCCAAGCTCAAATTACTAAAGTTCAAGGTATAGAATCCTTTTGTGATGTAGCCTGGAAAAAGAGTAAAGGGAAGCTTGATTCCAATTTGGTTGAAGGACTCTTTACAGATGTGGACTCGACAGATGATGAAAATCATCCGTCGGATAATCAAAAGAATTATCCGTCGAGAGACAATGAGCCACATAAGTCGGTTGTGAGTAAACCAGTTAGCAAAGCTAAGTTAGTTAAATTGAATGAGAAATATGGATCAGTTTCTAAAAACTTTGTTCCAGGAGAATCAATTCAAGTTAGAAAAGAAAAGAAAGCTAATGTTGGTCATATGTCTATCAAGCAATTGAATGACAGACTGGAAAAAATTGAGGTTAAAACATAAGCTAAAAAAACAATAGAAATGGGAAGGTAGGGATTAACAAACATAAAAACAACACACCTGATAAATATGCACCAAGAAAAATTTGTGTTGAGTGTGGTAGTGTTAATCATTTCTGTTAATTGCAAGCTTGTTATGCCTACTCCCATGTATGCACCTTCTTCTTTTCCCAACATGACTGCCATGCCTACCATGCGTATGAATGTTATGCCTTTACAAAATATGAATGCATAATTTGCTAATATGTCATTTGTACCTAATCCTTATTATGCTGCATTCAGTATTCCCCAAATTCTATTTAGCATGCCTTACTGGAATAACATGTTTGCAAATAACATGCCTTTTCCTATTAATCAAAATGTGCATGATAATTCTGCTTCAATGAATGGTTTCAAAGGTCCAACTCAAATGACTATGGATGAATCTGTGATCCCCAAGTCAAATGAGATCAAACCTAAGAAACCAAAGAAAAAGGCTAACAAGGCAGGACCCAAGGAAACTTGGATACTAAAATCAACTTGATTTGGTTTTGATGTGTGCAGGGAAACATAAAGAATCTTTGGTATCTAGACAGTGGTTTCTCTAGGCACATGATTGGAGATTCTACCCAGCTCATTGAGTTCAAGGAAAAAGCTGGCCCAAGTATCACTTTTGGACATGACAGCAAGGGTTATACAGTGGGATATGGCTTGATTTCAAAGGACAATGTCATCATTGAAGAAGTTGCCCTAGTGGATGGACTCAAGCATAATTTGTTGAGTATCAGCCATCTTTGTGATAAGGGCAACTCAGTCAATTTTAACTCTGAAGCCTGGGTTGTGACCAACAAGAAGAGCAACAAAGTGGTTCTCACTGGAGTGAGAAAAGGAAATGTGTACCTAGCTGATTTCAACTCATCAAATGCAGAATCAGTAACTTGTCTTCTCAGTAAAGCAAGTCAAGATGAAAGTTGGCTATGGCACAAGAAGCTGTCCCATCTAAACTTCAAGACCATGAATGAGTTAGTCAAGAAAGAATTGGTTATAGGTATTCCTCAAGTAGAGTTTACTAAAGATGGATTGTGTGATTCCTGCCAGAAAGGAAAGCAGATTAAAGTATCATTCAAAAAGAAGCTTGATTCAACAATTGAAGAACCTTTGCAACTATTGCACCTTTGCAACTGTTGCACATGGATTTTTTTGGACAAGTCAGTGTGTTTTCCATCTCAAGGAAAAGATATTGCCTAGTAATTGTAGATGATTTCTCAAAGTTCTCTTGGACATATTTTCTAAAATCCAAAGATGAAGCTAGTGAAATCATCATCAAACACATAAGGTAAGTCAACAATCATCCTGACTTCAGAGTAAGAAGAATTAGGAGTGACAATGAAACTGAGTTCAAGAATTCTGTGATGAGATCATTTTGTGAAGAAAATGGGATTATGCATGAGTTTTCTGCAGCTAGAACTCCACAACAAAATGGAGTGGTGGAAAGGAAAAATAGATCTCTTATTGAAGCTGCAAGAACAATGCTAGAAGAATCAAAGTTACCAACATATTTTTGGGCTGAAGCTGTGAATACTGCCTGCTACACTCATAATATTTCTTTGGTTAATCAAGCAAAATGCATGACACCCTACCAATTGTTCAAGAATACGAAGCCAACTCTAAATTTCTTACATGTCTTTGGCTGCAAATGCTATATCTTAAGGAATCAAACTGATCAACATGAAAAGTTTGATGCCAAAGCAGATGAAGGAATTTTTGTTGGATATGCTGTGGGGAAAGCATATAGAGTCTACAATCTAAAAGCCAACATTGTTATGGAATCTGTATATGTTGTGTTTGATGATAAGAAGATTGAAGGACTGCAAGATGGAGATTTCCATGAAAGCCTCAAATTTGATAATGTTGAGATGGTTAGTGATGACAATGATGATGAAAGTGATCAAGAAATAGTGGCTAAGGATAATGCAAAAAAATCTACAACTAATAAAGCACATAATTCAACATCCATCGAGTTACATAATGCTTCATCCGTCGGTAGACAATCTGCTTCATCCGTCGGTAGACAATCAGCTTCATCCATCGAGATACAAAGTGCATTATCCGTCGGAATAATGAGAGAAGCTGAGAGTCAAAACAGATCACTTACGAAAAGAACCCCTTCTTCAAATCAAAGATTCACTAACTCAGGGGGAGTTTCTAATAATCAAAACTTAGTCACACATCAATATAACAATGAGGCCTCTTCATCTAGAGCTAATCTACCACAACAGAGAAAATGGACTAGAGATCACCCTTTTGAGCTCATTATTGGTGATGCATCTTCTAGAGTTCAAACAAGGAAAGCAACTCAAGAAGAATGTCTATACAACAGCTTTTTTTCTAATGAGGAACCAAATAAGGTAGAAGAAGCTCTGTTGGATCCTGATTGGGTTTTAGCTATGCAAGAAGAGTTAAACCAATTTGAAAGAAACAAGGTATGGAAGCTGGTACCCAAGCCTAAAAGAAATAATCCAATTGATACCAAATGGGTATTCAGAAACAAGATGGATGAAAATGGCATAGTTGTCAGGAACAAAGTTAGATTGGTTACTAAGGGCTACTGTCAACAAGAAGGTATAGATTTTGATGAAACTTTTGCTCATGTTGCATGACTTGAAGCTATCACAATTTTCTTAGCCTATGCAGCCCATGCCAATTTCAAAGTCTATCAAATGGATGTCAAAAGTGCCTTTCTGAATGGAGATTTGGAGTAGGAAATCTATGTCAGTCAGCCTCCTGGTTTTGAAGATCCAAATTTTCCAGAATATGTCTACTATCTTTTGAAAGCACTTTATGGATTGAAGCAAACACCTAGAGCCTAATATGACACTTTGTCAAAGTTTATCTTAGAAAGTCACTTAACAAGAGGTACCATTGACAAAAATTTATTCTTTAGAAATGTTAATGGCTCTAGTATACTTGTTCAAATTTATGTAGTTGATATTATATTTGGCTCTACAGATGAAAAAGTTTGCAAAAAGTTTGCCAAATTGATGCAAAGTAAGTATGAAATGAGCATGATGGGAGAACTAACTTACTTTCTTGGTTTACAAGTTAAGCAAGTTAGTGATGGAATATTCATTAGTCAAACCAAAAAAATATTTATGATCTTTTAAAGAAGTTTGATCTATTGGATTGCACATCTGCAAAAACTCCCATGGCCACTGCAACTAAACTTGAATTAAACACTACTAAAAATCTGTGGATATTTCAAGCTATAGAGGCATGGTTGGCTCAATTCTGTACTTAACAACTAGTAGGCCAGATATAATGTTTACTACTTGTCTTTGTGCTAGATTTCAGGCTGATCCTAAAGAATCTCACTTAGTATCTATTAAGAGAATTTTCAGATATCTCAAGGGAACACCAAAACTTGGCATTTGGTACCCTAGAGATTCTGGTTTTGATCTAACTGGCTATTTAGATGCAGATTATACAGGTTTTAAAATTGATAGAAAAAGTACAACAGGAACCTGTCAATTTCTAGGAAACAAGCTAGTATCCTGGTTCAGTAATAAGCAAAATTCAATTTCTACTTCTACAATGAAGCTGAATATATTGTTGTTGGTAGTTGCTGTGCACAGATTTTATGGATGAAAAACCAACTGTTGGACTATGGTCTGCAAGTGGAAAGAATTCCTATTTTCTGTGATAACACAAGTGCAATTGCCATAACTGAAAATCTAGTAAAACATTCAAGAACAAAGTACATAGACATCAAGTACCACTTCATTAGGGAACATGTGATGGATGGTACTGTGGAACTTCATTTTGTTCCAAGTGAGAAGCAGCTTGCAGATATCTTTACCAAGACACTTGATGAATCCACCTTTTCTAAGTTGGTAAGTGAGGGTATGCTTAATTATTTTTAAATCATTTCAGATAATTTTGCAAGTTGTAATACAGCCAGAAACTTGATTGATTTTTTTTAGATGAAATTTTGGTTAAGTCAAAATTTACATCTCGACGGATGTTCATTATCGATCGAGTTTGATCATCCGTCGAAATGAAATAGCTTGGTGAAAATCAATTACTTTTCTGGATTATTTTAAACCCGACGGATAATTGCTTTATTCTCATCCGTTGAATTATCTACATCTTAGCCGTTAAAAGTACTGAACATTATCCATCGGATATACTTACAGTCTGTAAGTATATCACGATGGATAATTGACAGAATTTTGACAGTTTATTTTATTTTTAAATGGCTATTTTTGGAAATTCTGATTGGGTCTTTATTTTTAACTTTAATTTTTATTCCTTTTTAATATGAGAATACATAAAAGCCTTACTTCTAGTTTCTTTTAACTTTTATCATTCTCTATTGCAACTAAACTGCTATCTTCTTCCTCAAAGCAAAATCCTCTCTCTCATTGTAAATTTCCTCACTTTAATAATGGCACCAGTTAGTCAAAATCATGTCTCAGTCAGGATTTATCTATGAGAACAACAACTTCGATGCACTTGTGAACAAAGAGATTCCTGCATCTAAAGATTTTCATAAAATGATGAACTTTGTGAAGGGATTCAAACTCAGTTATGCCATACTGGAATCACCCACAATCTACTGTGAAGTTGTGGAAGAGATATGGACAACTACTATGTACCTGTCCACTGACAAAACCATAACTTTTACTCTTAAAGGTAAGCAATTCTGCATTAACAGTGATACAATTCAAGCATGCTTTAAGAATCATGAGAACACTACTACTGAACCACACACAGATGCTAATTTAGTTACCATGCTTAATTCTATTGGCTATGCTCTTCCTACCACTAAGTTAAGTGAGATTAGAAGGCTAGGTCTTAGAAAAGAGTGGAGTTATTTGTGTGATGTAGTTACCAAGGTATTTTCTGTTAAGATAAGTAATTTTAATTCTGTCAACATTGCCATGCTTAACATGCTTTATATGCTAGTTATTGATAAGCACTATAATTTCAGTGACATGATCATGTTTGACTTAAGTTACAAGTTAGGGGAAATTAAAAAGAGAGCTAAAAATGTCTATTATGCTAGATTCTTTATGATTCTTGCTAACCATCTTATTGAGGATATTGTTATTGAGAATCCAAACAACAAACTAGATTGTTGGGTTCAAGAAAGGAGAGTTATTGCAGATCTTAACAGAGAAAAACATCACAAAGAGGTGCTCCTGTTCTATTTTCCAATCATGGAGGGCCCTCGGGTAAGTGAGGTAAACACCACTGTCAATACTATTCCTCCCTCCCAAATTTCTTTGCCTTTGACTGTGGCTATGACATATGTGTCAATGACTCAACAGATGCCTACCCAAGCCACCAAAATAAAAATTTCCAAATCCAAAATAAAGAAAACCCCCTCTGGTTTCTCTCAAAAGAAACCAGTTACAAAATCTACCAAAACTAAATAGGGGAGTGTGAAGGGTGGTAAGATAGGTGCGAGACAGGGTTAACATCAAAGAAACCCCAAGGATAAGGATGGAGAGGTGAGTGTACCCAAGCCTAGCCACACCATAGTTTCCCAACAAACTGTGGTGATTAATAAGGAAATAAGCACAAATCTAGTTCCATCCTCCCAAAAGGACGTTACTATTGAAACAAGCTCCCAACTAGGAGCACATGCCAAGAGGGTAAGGGACACAAGCTCACCCCAAACTTATGCCAGAAAGAAGAGTTCCAAAACCATTGGGGATGCACAGGGAACACACATAGTGCAAACTGCAGCTAAAGACTCAGTCACTGCACCATCTCAAATTCAGATTGATGTGGCTCGAATAAATGTGAGTCACAGCCAAAATCTTTAATCATAGAAGCACCATAAATACCAAACTCTCCCACAAATTCTCTGGATATGGATATTATCAACACATTAATCCCTGATTCTCCTTCTTTAACTTTGTTGGAGAAGCCAAAATCTAGTGCAAGTGAGCATCATCTTTTAGATGATTTGTTAGCTCACTTGCCAATTCTTTCAGGAACTGTTGAGACATCTGTGCCCAAATTATCATTAATATGCACAGAGTCTACAATAGTTTCCACTCTAAACTCCATCATTTCTTCTATTCCGATGGATATTTTTCATCTGTCGGTTAGTGATTGTATCCCGACGGATCTGCCTAATAACAGTCATCCTTCGGCTATCCCAACTACTACCCCAATGAATGTTCCTCATCCGTTGGTACTCACTACACACACTGAAATTTCAAATTTTTACCAGTGTGGATGAGTTAGTAGTTGTAGAATCATTCTTAGGACTGAGGGAAGGGAGTAAATTGAGTGAGAGGCTGAGTTGCTCTCAGGCAAAAGGAGAGGAACCGAGAAAAATCATGTAGGCTATTTCTTCCAGCCTGGCAAAAGAGAGTGAGAGGAGTCCCACCTTAGTAGGTGAAGGTGAGGGTGTGAGGGTGGTGAGCCAAGGGGAGCCCTTGATGTAAAAAAAGGGAGAAAATAAGAGAAAAGCATGTACAACTAAATGGGAAGAGCCCATTGTAAGTGAGTTAATGGATGTCAATGAGGCTAACAAGAAACAACTAATTCAGCAAGAATATCAAGCTGTTTTGGACTCTATTTTTTTGAAGCTGAGGCATTTACTCACCCTATGTTAGCATATCAAGTTCTAGATGAACAGGACAATGTGGCTGCAGAAAGGATGCTAAACTTGGTGCTTACAACTGCTTCAATGCAAAGAGCAAATGATGCCATCACAGCCATGCCATCTACAACTGGTGATAATATATTGCATCACAATTCCAATTGAAAGAATTAGGACACCCGTTGGAGCCACCGTATACGATGATTAGTCATAATATGATAATAGTAACTTTTTCTACTAGTAGAAGGACGACACCTTCATATCCCGGTTATCACCCTTCCCGCATTTGGGCTACGTGTCCCATTTTTGGGTATACACATACTTCACAAGTTCCTGAGTACACAGAGTATCTTCGCCTGTGGTACCTTTGGTAGTCCATCTAGCACACATAGTACCAGAGTCTACCCCTCCCTTGTCCTTTAAAAAGAACTCTATCAATCTCGAGAACTCGAACCACATCGAAGTTCCCCAAGCGTTTTGCTTGTTGATAGAAATAGTTTATCTTACTAAGATATAAATGTATATATGTATATACGTACTTCCGAGATTTTCGGAGGAAGTACTAAGGATGTGAGTTGACCATTTTCAACAGATAATTTAATAAGGGGAAAAAGTTTCTCTTTGAAACTATATTAAATAAGTCGGGATAATAATCTCCGACGATCTGAAATTATTCGAATGATTTTCCGAAATCAGAAAGTATATTTTTAAATCAGGATCTATGATTTTTAAATTAATAATAAACCCTTTAATGAATAATAAATAATTAAATGATAATCGATAAATAATTAAACATCGAATGAGTTTACTTTCTAAAAGAATATTTAAAATAATATTCCTCAACTAGTTTATGTCTACGTAATTAATAATCTTTAATGTTTAATCAGGTTTGAAATAATTAATTGTTGGAGTATACTTCTTTCGTAATAAAGGAATAGGTATATAGTATTTATTATTCAAACAATAAAATATAGTTGAGGGAATATGATCGTTGGGAAATCGTTTTAATAAAAGTTCGAGGTATTATAATGTTTCGTAAGTGGACGTTAAGTCCCTTTAAAATGTACTATTATGGACTTGTAATCATCCTATAATATCACCGAAATGATTTCCGGGTTTTTTTGTTAAAATCCCGATCGACTCTCGGTCTTATAATCATACATCACGCTTAAAGCGAAATTAAATATTTACTATATATATTTATCGTACAACATCGCTACATTATGCGAAAAAGTTCAATTACTACGTATCATGGCAAGCATGGTATTTATGCAATGATAATCAAATAATTCTTTCACAACACAACAGTAAAATGGAGTTGGGTTCGTAAACTTTCCTGGGTATCTCGAGGTGGAGGATGCTCTAGGTTCCGCTCGGAAATCTATAATCATAAACACAATTCGTTTTGTTAGGTCCCTAACTAATTTACGGCGACTCGCACTCATGTGCTACTTATTATGTACCCTCTCAACTTATATTACCCTTATTATTCCTTTAAGTTCTCATTCACATCATGGTCGCTTCATTTTTCTAAGTATCTTAGGTTTATTTTCATTTTTGCCGTAGGCTCCGCTTATGGATTCTACGGTTTCTAATCGCGCGGTCTCGGCTCCGATATTTTTATAAAATTGAAATATCATTATTTTCACTTAAAATTTTTATGACAGTTAGGAAAATCAAAATACTACTCTCTGTAAAAATTTCAGGATTTATGAACACTTTTAAGTCGATCCTTTATATTTTCAAAGTTCGTAATTCATAGCAGTTTTTGTCGCGTAAATCACTTTTAGTAAAACGACCATTACTTTTGATCCGTAAATCGGAATCAAGCGATTCAAGCGCCTAAACGATTCTTATAACATTGTCTATCATAATCAAGGATTATTTTTTCAAGAAACTACAGATTATATCTTCCGAACTTTCTGCAGAAACTTAGAGTTACGATTTGTTCATTTTAACGGAATTACGTTTACGATCGGAGTTTCTTTTACGCCCTAAATCTTTATACAACTACCAACAATCATCATATCATCATCAACACACAAACTCCTCTTAAGAACATCATGTTCTTGAGGCAACAATCACCCTTAAATCTACTTAGCTAAACATCAAGATTTCAACAACATCACCTCTAAAACTAGGTTTATAACTACATACTAAATGGATCTTGAAAATGAATCTTAAATAAAGTTGGGTCAAAGATTTTTACCTTTCATGAAAGCTTGAGATGTGTTCTTGAGGATGATGGAGTCTTAGAACTGTTTGGTATGATTTTTGGAACCTAAAACCACCATTGAAATCAAGAAACCAAAGAAGAGTTACTATTCATACTATTCACTAGTAACTTTCTTGATTTTATTTTACCCGTGAAACCTTGATAAAAAGAGATCAAAAAATTTTCTTACCTTAGTTTGGTTGTTAGCAAGCTTGAGAATTAATTGGAGGATTTTACCATGGCTAGATTTTGAGATTTGATTTTGAATTCTTTGTTTGGGGAGGAAGGGCAGAAGGGAAGAATGAAGGAGGGGGGGGGGGTTATGCTTGCTTTGGTTGCTTCTAAGAAATGGGATGGGTGATGTCTTTTTATTGATTGATATTCTTTCTAGTATAGAATCCTAGGTTTATTCTTTGTTGCCAAATCCATGGACATATCTTAAGTAGCTTCCTAGTTTACAAGCTAAACTACATGTTCTAGCTTCCTTAGCACACTATTTGGTTAGCCTTTCTTGATCATCCTACATCTAGCTCACTATTTGATAAAGTAACAATGGTTACTTTCTTACCATGGTTAGTTAGTGCGTTCTGTTTATTTAATCGTTTACGCGTTCGCTCGGTCGCTTAAACATTTTCGTAATACTTCCTCGTAGATGGTTCGCGACGTAATTCCTTTCGTATTTATTCCTTATATTTTAAATTATTGTATTTGGATATAATTCCCTAGGGTTTTAATCTTGTAATTATATTGTTATTCCCGTAATCCTCAATGAGTTGTAAATACCGTCATTTTTCAAAGTTCTTTTTCTTCGAAAACTAATAGCGTTTACATATACTCATTTGGTACGTATAATTATAATATCAACTCTGAAACTCATTTTCTCATGCACTACATAGTGTGGGCTCAAAAGTTTTTCCCGTTCGTCAGGGTTACTATTCATTAAACGTTTTACAAGGTCTCAAAAATTTGAGTTATTACAGTCTTCCCCTCTAATAAGCATTCCGTCCCGGAATCAATTAGTGAATAAGTGGGGATATCTATTCCTTATTGCATCTTCAAGTTCCCAAGTTGACTCCTCGACACTTTGATTCCTCCATAAGATTCTAACCAGCTTCACAGTCTTGCTTCTCAGCACTTGTTCTTTTTAGTCCATTATCCTTACTAGCTGCTCGATGTAGGTCAGGTCTGGTTATAAATCTACCTGCTCGTATTCTATTACATGTCCTGCATCTGCATGGTGCTTCCTTAACATGGGCACGTGGAACACGTTGTGCACTTGTTGCAGATTAGGAGGCAAGGCGAGCTCGTAAGCTAGAGGTCCTATTCTCCTCAAAATTTCAAAGGGTCCTATGAATCTGGGACTCAGCTTCCCTTTCTTCCCAAACCTCATCACTCCTTTCCACGGAGATACCTTCAATAGCACAGAATCTCCTACTTCATATTCCCTATCCTTCCTGGTCTGGTCGGCGTACTTCTTTTGTCTATCTTGAGCTGCTACCAGTCTTTTCCTGATGAGTCTTACCATTTCCCTGGTCTGTTGGACTAACTCTGGCCCTAATATCTTGTGTTCTCCAACTTCATCCCAACATAGGGGAGAGCGACATCTCCTTCCGTAAAGAGCTTCATACGGAGGCATTCCTATGCTCGCGTGATAGCTATTGTTGTAAGCAAATTCGATCAGGGGTAAGTGGTCATCCCAATTTCCTTTGAAATCAATGGCACACACTCGTAGCATATCTTCTAGGGTCTGAATAGTCCTTTCGCTTTGTCCATCAGTCTGGGGGTGGTAAGCGGTACTCATGTTTAGTCTGGTGCCTACGCATTTCTGGAAGCTTCTCCAAAATCGGGAATTAAACCCTGGGTCTCTATTTGACACTATGGCTACAGGAACACCGTGTCTTACTACAATTTCCTTCAAGTAAATATCCACCAACTTGTATACGGTGTATCTTTCGTTGATTGGTAGGAAGTGTGCGGACTTGGTCAATCTATCTATGATAACCCATATGGCATCATGATTGGTCTTTGTCCTTGGTAGGCCTGTCACAAAATCCATGTCTATATGCTCCCATTTTCATTCCGAGATTTCCAGGGGCCGTAATAGTCCACTAGGTCACTGATGTTCCGCCTTCACTCTCTGGCATGTCAAGCACTTGCTGACCCACTCTGCTATTTCTCTCTTTATGTTAGGCCACCAATAATATTCTTTATGGTCACAGTACATTTTCGTACTTCCTGGGTGGATTGAATATCCGGAGCTGTGCCCTTCGGGCAGCAGCTCATCCTTTAACTCTTACACATTTGAAATCCAAATTCGGGACGCATACCTCATGATCCCTTGCTCGTCCTTCTCGCATCTCACTTCTTCACCGGTCAATGTTCCTCTTTCTTCGCTCATCTTCTTTTCTTGACCGGTCATTCTCACGTCGATTTCCATTTTCTCAAATTCTTTAATTAACTCCTCTGATGTCATTATCATCTTGAGTCTTTCCTTCCTACTTAGGGCGTCAGCCATCACATTGGCTTTACCCGGGTGATACAAAATTTCACAGTCGTAGTCCTTAATCAACTCTAACCATCTCCTCTGTCTCATGTTCAGTTCCTTCTGAGTAAAAATATATTTGAGGCTCTTATGGTCTGTGTAAATCTCACATTTCTCACCGTATAGGTAGTGTCTCCAAATTTTTAGGGCAAACACTATGGCTGCTAATTCTAGATCATGCGTCGGGTATCTGCCCTCATACTCCTTCAATTGCCGAGAGGCATACGCTATAACTTTGCCGTGCTGCATCAGTACACATCCTAATCCTTTAAGTGATGCATTGTTGTATATCACAAACTATCCCTTTCCATCAGGGAGAGCGAGTACTGGTGCTGACACCAGCCTCCTTTTCAGTTCCTGAAAGCTTTCCTCACATTTCTCTGTCCATACAAACTTTTCTATGTTCCGGGTAAGTCTAGTTAGTGGACCGGCTATCGTAGCAATCCTGCACGAAACTTCAGTAATATCCTGCTAAACCCATAAAACTCCTAACCTCTGTTGGGGTAGTTGGTCTTTCCCAGTTGAATACCGCCTCTATTTTGGTAGGGTCAACTAAAACTCCTTTGTTACTCACCGCATGTCCTAAAAACTGAACTTCTCTTAACCAAAACTCGCAGTTCGAGAACTTGGCGTACAATTTCTCATTCCTCAAGATTTCTAAGACTATCCTTAAATATTCTGCATGTTCTTGCTCTGTCTTTGAGTAGATCAGAATATCATCTATAAAAACTATCACGCATATATCTAGGTACTTTTTGAACACTCTGTTCATCAAATCCATAAAGGCTGCGGGTGCATTGGTTAGCCCAAACGACATGACTAAGAACTCATAGTGACCATACCTAGTGCAAAAAGTAGTCTTCGGTATATCTTCTGGTTTGATTTTTAACTAGTTATATCCTGTTCTCAAATCTATTTTGGAAAAATGTACAGCTCCTTTGAGTTGGTCGAATAGGTCATCAATCCTAGGGAGAGGGTACCTATTTTTAATAGTCAGCTTATTCAATTCTCAATAGTCTATGCATAATCTCATACTGTCGTCCTTTTTCTTTACGAACAGTACTGGCGCTCCCCATGGCGACACACTGGGTCTTATCATTCCATTATCTAATTACTCTTGTAGTTGAGAAGCTAGTTCCTTCATCTCAACTGGGGCTAGCCTATATGGGGCCTTGGATACTGGTGCCGTTCCTGGTGCTAATTCTATAGCGAATTATATTTCCCTGTCAGGTGGCAACCCTGGTAAGTTCTCTGGAAATACATCCTCGAATTCGTTCACTACGGGTATGTCCTGTATATTAGGGACTCCCTTCTTGGTATCTATCACATAAGCCAAATAGGCCTCGTTTCCCTTCCTTAACAATCTTTTTGCTTGTAGCATGGTCAGAATCTGTCGTTGACCTTTAAACACTACTTCTTTTTCATTCGGCACTCTTATCTTTACCATCTTCCATTCACAATCTATTTGCACTCCATTACTGGATAACCAATCCATTCCTAAGATTACATCAAATTCTCCTAACACAAATGGGATTAGGTCAACCTCGAAGACCTTCCCTTCTAATTACAACTTGCACTTAGGGTGTACTTGATTTACATGAATTATTTCTTTGTTTGCTATTTCCACTTGTAATATCTCACGTAGGGGTATGGCATTAAATTTTAACTTTTTAGCAAAATCTTGAGATATAAATGAATTGGTTTCTCCAGAATCAAATAGGACATTTGCATGTTCGGAATTTAACAAAAGGGTACCTGCTACCACGTTAGTGTTTCAGACAACATCTTGAACAATCATGTTGAAGGTCCTAGCAGTCGGGGGTCAGTTGGATACAGCTTTCCTCATCGTTGAGGCTGGGGGCTTCAATGTCAGGCAATCCTTTCTCATGTGTCCTACCTTCCCACATTGGAAACACGTTACATTGGGTCAGGTGCAGTTGTTGGCAAGGTGTCCAACTTGGTCACACCTGTAACATTTTAGAGGGGCTCTCGCCTAGGTACACACTCCAAGGTTTCTTCTCTTACAGGTTTGACACTCCGGTATTGGGGCGCAGGGTTGGCTATGAAATGTGGCCCTAGATTGTCCGCCACCCTGGCCAACACTCTCACTCAGGGCCTTTCTGAATCCGGGGCCTCGTACAGGTTGGGACACCGCTCCCCAGAGGAACCTGCTTGGAAGGCTCCTGTTCCCAGTTCCTATTCCATAGCTTCCCATCTTTCTCTTCCTATTTTTCTTTTCCTTCATACTCTGCTCACTGCCAGCTTCAACAATCGAGGCTTTTTGCACTAATGTGGCATAGTTTGTCAGCTCTAACACCGCCACTCGGTTTTGTATCCACTATTTCAGACCAAGCTGAAACCTTCGCGCTTTCTTATCTTCGGTATTCACAAACTCAGGCACAAATCTCGACAAACTCAGTAAACTTGGCCTCATATTCTGCCACAGTCATCTTATCATGTTTCAATTCCAGAAACTTAATCTCCATCCGGGTCTCCATAAACCTAGGGAAGTACTTGTCTAAGAACAGTCGGGTAAATCTATCCCATGGGATCACAACATCCGTCTCTAGGTTTCGTTTGGACTCCCACCAGTAGTTAGCTTCTCCTTTCAGCATGTAAGAAGCGGAAATGGTCTTGTGTCGTTCCTCTACACCTAGTATCTCAAAGGACTTTTCTATCTCCTTGAGCCATGCCCGTGCTTCAACGGGGTCGGCAGATCCTAGAAACTCTGGGGGTTTGAGAGATTTGAAGGCCCTAAAGGCAGTGGCTGCAGTCTGTTGGGCAGCATGTGGCTGTGGTGGAATAGACTGTTGGTTCAGATTTGCTCTTAACAGTTCCATAAACTCATTCATGGGATTTCCTCCATGATGGGTATCCTCAGCCTCTTCTTCTACATAGTCATCCTCGTCATATTCATTATAGTTTAGGTCCTCTTCACTTTCCTCATTTACTACAGGGTCATGTTCATTCCGTTGTTGGTTAACAGATTCTGCGGGCTGTGCCCTGGTTCCTCTTCTACGGGATGGCATTGTTATGATAATGAAAATTGTCAATATAGTTGCAATATTTTATAATTGGATTAATTTATTCATATGTAAGAATGTCATCTATTATCTAACATGTTTTTTTATAAAGTGCAATAATATGGACATCAATTTCTTAATAACTGCTAGATATATATTTCATAAGGCCTCCCACTTATATTTGGGGGACAATATAACTAGATGAGTTCATACATGCCTGATTATAATACATCACTACTTGTCCTGAATACTGAAATGCAAATACATAAGCCGTGTAACCTGACGGGCTAGGAACGCTATCAATTACTAGCTATCCTATCAAAATTGGTGACAAGTCACCCAGCCTTCTTCAAGGTCCATATCTAGTCACTAGTCCCTCAGTCACTGTCACTGCGCGTGAGGTCACGCACCCTCCTCATCAGTCCTGCCAACATCAGCTCTGTATCAACTATCGGGATGTATCCTCCAATCACCGTCATCCTCATCTGAACCCGGGTATGGAGCTCGATCCCATCAATCTCTCTGCGGGCTATGGCTGGGGAAGCAGCTCTGAAATCCCCTGGGTATCCTAGTCGGATGGCTCTCTCAGCAGTCAATGCCTGGCGTAACTCCGCAATACGAGCAGATGCCGCAGTGATCTCAGCGTTAAGCTGAGCCACCATCTAGTCATGTACAGCTACATGTATGGTCGCCGGGGGTGGTAGAGGTGAATCTGGGTCGCTAGAGGATATGTCGTAACCCTTGTAGACCTGTGCATATATTCCATCCTCGTCATCATCATCAGTATAGTGCATAGGGCTCTGAATCCCTGGGGGGTAGGAGAGCGAATGGTCGGGTGAGGGTACATCTCTACATCCCTCCAGCCTATGCCATCTCCCTGGGTCATCTCAATGTCATCAGCTATGGGGACAGGAAGGTCGGTCTCCTCTTCCGGGACATTCTCAGTAGGGTCATCATATGAGTCATCAATGGGTGGGTCCTCTGGCTCGGGAGTAGGGTCATGCTCAGGGACCATAACATCATCAACAGGGTCAACCTCCCTCATAGGCTCCACTGTTACCTGACACAATAGGCAAGGTGTTACTAACTTAGAGTCGGAATTCCCTTGAGGGTAAAAACAGTCAAGACTACTCGTGTAGCCCGACGACGAACTCGACTTGAGCTCTAATTGGTTATTTTATTATTCCTATGTCTACTTATTTTATATCCTATCGTTTCCAAGATTTGATAAACTAAGGCTCTGATACCATTTCTGTGGCGCCCCAAACCCCGGGGTCAGGAATCTTGGAGGCCACGCCATCTAAACTACTATAACCACATAACTCACACTATAATATATAAATACTCACGCTTTACGACCCCACTCTTAACACACACACATACTTACAGGTTATTGTCTTGGAAACGAACCATTCATAGCTAGAGTAATTCAATCATATAGTGATAATTATTACAACCGAAAAGTAATTAAGTCTTACCGGGGAGTAACCTTTAAGTAAGGCTAGTCCATCGGTTAAATATACGTTTCTTGTTTATTACCTTACATAAGTCATACTTATAAATAAGCCGAACTAAAAACAACTGAAAACCAACCCAGCTTATTCGGACTACCTGTGGTACATCACCAAACAATCTACGGAACAGCTGGCCATTTCCTACCCGTTTCCTGGCTGTGGTTCTCGTGGTAGGCATCTTGTTCACTGTTGTGTTGTGTCAATTTAAGAAAACAAGGGTGAGCTATAATGCCCAGCATAATAATGTACAGTATGAAAATGACTGTATGATAACTTACGTAAATCATCATATATGATAGTTATGTTTTATTCAAAATTAGTTTTCCTTGGTGATACACACCTTCTTATGAAAACCATTCTTTAGGGGATTTTATTATCCTGCGAATACCTTAATAGTAAACCCAGAACCTAGGCTTGGGTTACGGTATTGCATCACAATTCCAATTGGAAGAATTAGGACACCCGTTGGAGCCACCGTATACGATAATCAGTCGTAATACGATAATAATAACTTTTTCTACTAGTAGAAGGACGACACCTTCGTATCCCGATTATCACCCTTGCCGCATTTGGGCTACGTGTCCCATTTTTGGGTATACACATACTTCACAAGTTCCTGAGTATACAGAGTACCTTCGCCTGCGGTACGCTTGGTAGTCCATCTAGCACACATAGTACCAGAGTCTACCCCTCCCTTGTCCTTTAAAAAGAATTCTATCAATCTCGAGAACTCGAACCACATCGAAGTTCCCCAAGCATTTTGCTTATTGATAGAAACAGTTTATCTTACTAAGATATAAATGTATATATGTATATACGTACTTCCGAGATTTTCGGATGAAGTACTAAGGATGTGAGTTGACCGTTGTCAACAAATAATTTAATAAGGGGGAAAAGTTTCTCCTTGAAACTATATTAAATAAGTCGGGATAATAATCTTCGACGATCTGAAATTATTCGAATGAATTTTTGAAATCAGAAAGTATATTTTTTAATCAGGATCAATGATTTTTAAATCAATAATAAACCCTTTAATGAATAATAAATAATTAAATGATAATCGATAAATAATTAAACCTCGAATGAGTTTACTCTCTAAAAGAATATTTAAAATATTATTCCTCAACTAGTTTATGTCTACGTAATTAATAATCTTTAATGTTTAATCAGGTTTGAAATAAATAATCGTTGGAGTATACTTCTCCCGTGATAAAGGAATAGGTATATAGTATTTATTATTCGAACAATAAAATATAGTTGAGGGAATATGATCGTTGGGAAATTGTTTTAATAAAAGTTCGAGGTACTATAATGTATCGTAAGTGGACGTTAAGTCCCTTTAAAACGTACTATTATTGACTTGTAATCGTCCTATAATACCTCCTGAGTGATTCCCGGGTTTTTTTATCTTAAAATCCCGACCGACTCTCTGTCTTATAATCATACGTCACGCTTAAAGCGAAATTAAATATTTTACGATATATATTTATCGTACAACATCGCTACATTATACGAAAAAGTTCAGTTACTACGTATCATGGCAAGAATGGTATTTATGCAATGATAATCAAACAATTATTTCACAAAAAAACAGTAAAATGGAGTTGGGTTCGTAACTTGCTTGGGTATCTCGAGGTTGAGGATGCTCTAGGTTCCGCTCGGAAATCTATAATCATAAACACAATTCATTTTGTTAGGTCCCGTTCTAATTTACGGCGACTCGCACTCATGCGCTACTTATTATGCACCCTCTCAAATTATATTACCTTTATTATTCCTTTAAGTTCTCATTCACATCATGGTCGCTTCATTTTTCTAAGTATCTTAGGTTCATTTTCATTTTTGCCGTTGGCTCCGCTTATGGATTCTACGGTTTCTAATCGCGCGATCTCGGCTCCGATATTTTTATAAAATTGAAAAATCATTATTTTCACTTGAAATATTTATGGAAGTTAGGAAACTCAGAATACTACTCTTTGTAAAACTGTCATGATTTATGAACACTTTAAGTCGATCCTTTATATTTTCAAAGTTCATAATTCGTAGTAGTTTTTGTCACGTAAATCACTTTTAATGAAACGGCCATAACCTTTGATCCGTAAATCGAAATCAAGCGATTCAAGCGCCTAAACGATCCTTATAACATTTTCTATCATAATAAAGAGTTATGTTTCAAGAAACTACAGTTTACATCTTTGGAACATTCTGCAGAAACTTAAAGTTACGATTTGTTCGTTTTAAAGGAATTACGTTTACGATAGGAGTTTCATTTACACCCTAAATCTTTATAAAACCACCAACAATCATCATATCATCATCAACACATAAACTCCTCTCAATAACATCATATTATTGAGGCAACAATAATCACCCTTAAGTCTACTTAGCTAAACATCAAGATTTCAACAACATCACCTCTAAAACTATGTTTATAACTACATACTAAATGGACCTTGAAAATGAATCTTAAATAAAGTTGGGTCAAATATTTTTACCTTTCTTGAAATCTTGAGATGTTTTTTTGAGGATGTTGGAGTCTTGGAAGTGCTTGGTATGATTTTTGGAACCTAAAACCACCATTGAAATCAAGAAACCAAAGAAGAGTTACTATTCATACTATTCACTAGTAACTTTCATGATTTTATTTCACCCATCAAACCTTGATAAAAAAAGATCAAAGAATTTTCTTACCTTAGTTTGGTTGTTAGGAAGCTTGAGAATTAATTGGTGGATTGTACAATGGCTAGATTTTGAGATTTGATTTTGAATTCTTTGCTTGGGGAGGAAGGGCCGAATGGAAGAATGAAGGAAGTGCTTGGTTTATGCTTGCTTCCTTTGGTTGCTTCTAGGAAATGGGATGGGTGATACATTTTTATTGATTGATATTCTTCCTGGTATAGAATCCTAGGTTTATTCCTTGTTGCCAAATCCATGGACATATCTTAAGTAGCTTCCTAGTTTACAAGCTAAACTACATGTTCTAGCTTCCTTAGCACACTATTTGGTTAGCCTTGCTTGATCATCCTACATCTAGATCACTATTTGATAAAGTACCCATGGTTACTTTATTACCATGGTTAGTTAGTGCATTATATTTATTTAATCATTTACGCATTCGCTCGGTCGCTTAAACGTTTTTATAATACTTCCTCGTAGATGGTTCACGATGTAATTCCTTTTGTATTTATTCCTTATATTTTAAATCATCATATTTGGATATAAATCCGTAGGGTTTTAATACTGTAATTATATTGTGATTCCCGTAATCCTCGATGAGTTGTAAATACGGTCGTTTTTCAAAGTTCGTTTTCTTCGAAAACTTATAGCATTTACATATACTCATTTGGTACGTATACTCATAATATCAACTCCGAAACTCATTTTCTCATGCACTACATAGTGTGGGCTCAGATGTTTTTTCCTGTTCGTCAGGGTTACTATTCATTAAACATTTTACAAGGTCTTAAAAATTCGATTTATTACATTTGTTGATCATCCGTCGGGTAGCTATTTGTCATTTGACTCCATTTCACTTATGCAGAATTACAAGACATCTCATATTTACAATTAATCAACCTATTCTGCATATCTACTAGTAGACAACATGACTCATATGCTCCTATAGAATCTACATAAAGTTGTTTGCAGAAATGTGCTACAATACTTATTATTACATAAGCTACTCACTCGATGTCAAATCATCATCCGTCAGGACTATATTGAATCATCCGTCAGGACTATATTTGATCATTCGTCGAGTGCTACAAACTTCACTAAGTTAAATGTACTAAGGTGTTTTATACAATTTATCATCAAGTTCACAACATATTCCTAACAATGCAGGGATTATCTATCCCATTTCTGACAGTTCTTGGGTGAGTCCAGTTCAGTATGGACCGAAGAAAGGAGGTATCACAGTAGTTGCTAATGAGAAGAATGAGCTCATCCCTACTCGAAAAGTCACGGGGTGGAGAGTTTGCATGGATTACAGGAAGCTGAACAAGGCCACTAGAAAGGATCACTTCCCTTTGTCTTTCATTGACTAGATGCTCGACAGGTTGGTTGGTCATAAGTACTAATGTCTTCTGGATGCTTATTCCGGTTATAATCAAATCTGCATTGCTCCAGAAGATCAGGAGAAGACTACCTTCACTTGTCCAATTGGTACTTTCGCCTTTAGACGAGTTTCTTTTGGTCTGTATGGAGCACCAGCCACATTTCAGAGATGCATGATGGCCATCTTTTCTGATATGATTGGCCAGAATGTGGAGGTGTTCATGGATGATTTCTCTGTGTTTGGTTATTCATTTAATGGCTGCTTGCAGAATATATGTGACGCTTTCAAGAGGTGTGTTGAGACCAATTTGGTTCTCAATTGGGAGAAATGTCACTTTATGGTGCGACGGGGCATTATTCTTGGGCAGAAAGTTTCTAGTAAGGGTCTTGAGGTGGACAAAGCTAAGGTAGGGGTCATTGAAAATCTTCCTCCTATTTTTGTTAAGGGATTTCGCAGTTTTCTTGATCATGCGGGTTTTTGTAGGCGTTTCATCAAGGACTTCTCTAAGATTTCGAAGCCATTGTGCTATTTGCTAGAGAAAGATGTCCCTTTCAAGTTTGATGACGAGTGCCTTGCCACTTTTGAGACGTTAAAAAAGAGTTTAATCACGGCACCTGTCATAACTACACCTGACTAGAATGAACCTTTTGAGATGATGTGCGATGCAAGTGACTATGCAATTGGAGCAGTTCTTGGGCAGAGAAAGAACAATATATTTCATGTGGTCTACTATGCTAGTAAGACCCTAAATGGTGCTCAACTGAATTATACTACTACGGAGAAAGAACTTTTGGCTATTGTCTATGGTTTTGAGAAATTTTGATCTTATCTGCTTGGAATGAAGGTGATAGTTTTCACTGATCACACAACAATTCATTATCTCATCTCGAAGAAGGAATCGAAGCCTAGATTGATCAGATGGGTTCTTTGCTTCAAGAATTTGAATTCGAGATCAAGGACAGAAAAGGGACTGAAAATCAAGTCGCTGATCATCTCTCGTGTTTAGAAGATCCAAATGCAACTTCACTAGATAAGACATTAATCAATGAGTCTTTTCCCGATGAGAAGCTATTTGGAGTGCCAGAGGAAGAACCGTGGTTTGTAGACATTGTGAACTACCTTGTGAGTAATATCATGCCTCCCGACTTGTCGTACGCTCAAAGGAAGAAGTTTCTGCATGAAGTGAAGTGGTATATGTGGGATGAGCCATTTCTTTTTTTACAAGGAGCTGACCAAATCATCAGGAGATCTATTCCTTACAGCGAAACAGGGGGGATATTGCGAGATTGCCACTTAAAGGCTTTTGGAGGACATTATGGTGGAGAAAAGACAGCAACTCGTATTCTTCAAGCAGGTTTCTTTTGGACAACCTTTTTTAAAGATGCTCATCAGTTTGTTTTGAAATGTGATCGATGTCAACGAGTGGGTAATAGGTCTAAAAGGGATGAGATGCCTCTTAATGTGCTTTTCGAGGTTGAAGTCTTCGATGTTTGGGGAATTGACTTCATGGGGCCATTTGTCTCATCTTGCAACAATCAGTATATTTTGTTGGCGATTGATTATATGTCGAAATGGGTTGAAGTTAAGGCGTTTCCAACAAATGATGTGAAAGTAGTGCTTAATTTTCTTCACAAGCAAATATTCACAAGGTTTGGAACTCCAAGAGTCATAATCAGTGATGAGAGGTCGCATTTTTGCAATCGCAAGTTCACTACTATGATGTAAAGGTATAATGTAAATCATCGCATTGTTATGGCTTATTATCCTCAGACAAATGGTCAAGCGGAGGTATCTAACAGAGAGATCAAGCGCATTTTAGAAAAAGTTGTGTGTCCATCAAGAAAAGATTGGTCTTTGAAGCTTGATGAAGCTGTTTGGGCATATAGAACAGCCTATAAGACTCCATTGGGGATGTCACCATTTCAGTTGGTGTATGGTAAGGGGTGTCATCTACCAGTGGAGTTATAACATAAAGTATATTGGGCTTTGAAGAAGTTGAATCTGGACTTGGATGCAGCTAAAAAGAAGAGGATGCTTCAATTGAATAAACTCAAAGAGTTTCGACTTCAAGCTTATGAGAACAACAAAATCTATGAGGACAAAGTCAAGAGGTGGCACGATAGGGGTCTAGTGCTCAAATCATTTGTGTCGGGGCAACAAGTTCTTTTGTTTAACTCTCGTCTCCGTCTTTTTCCTGGAAAATTGAAGTCAAGATGGTCAGGGCCATTTGTTGTAAAAACTGTGTTTCCACATGGAGCGGTGGAGATTTTTGAGAATGATCCGGGACAAGCATTCAAGGTAAATAGTCAGAGGTTGAAGATTTAATCCGGTGACACGGCAAACCGCAAGGTGGTTAGTGCCATTTTATTGTCCGTTTGAGCTCAAGATTCTACGTCGAGCTAACTACCTAAAACAAACACTTCTTGGGAGGCAACCCAAGTTTGTTGTACATTAGTAGGTAGAGGAAATAAGAAGAAAGGACAAAAACACAAAAAAAATCAGAAAAATAAAAAAATTCAGGACCGACTTCAGAAGTTGAGCGCGCCCGCGCTAATCTACTATGCGGCTGCGCTGTTTTTCCAGAAACCAAGCGCACCCGTGCTGGTCTAGCGCGCGGCCGTGCCGGGGTCCTATTTTCGAAAAAAAACCAGTTTGTGAAGAGAAAATCGGGATTTTACTACAAAATCAATTTCTACCCGAATTTTACTCTTCCACATCCTAAATTTCCCTCTCAAAATCAAACCCATTATTCCCATGATTCCCATAATTATTTCCCACTTCTATTCCATATCTAATTCTCTTCTCACCTCCTATATATACATAAACTTATACACAAACTTCTCCACCACTTCACAAATTCTCAAACACAAATCTCTCTCAAAAACTTATCTTTTATTCTCTCTTATTCAATCCCCATGGCACCCAAGAGAGAAAGAACAAGTAAGCAGCAGCACCACCGATTCTTCGAGTGCGGGTGGTGTGAGGCCGAGGTTTTCAACTCCCGAGCCTGAAGCGGAGTACACGAGGCTTCTCTCAAAGCCTATAGCAAAAGAGCGAGGTTTTCTGCCATCAGGAAGGGATGGTAAGTTGTTGGAGATGATTCTGGAGATGGGATGGGTTCCTTTTTGCGAGGCTCCCGCTGCTGTGCCCATGAGCATTGTTCGAGAGTTCTATGCTAACGCAAAGGCGGAGAAGAATGGTTTCACTGTGGTTAGGGGATGACTGTGGAGTATAGTGCTGATGCGATAAGGAGGGTGATTGAGCAGCCCGCGAGGAAGCCCGATCAGGACACTTGGAATGATAAGACTCTGGAGGACTTTAATCTGGATCAGATTATTGCTACTTTGTGTGTGCCTGAGACTCATTGAAAGTTCAAGAGGGGCATGACTGCTTATTCCACATTCCCTACCTCGTGCATGAACAGGTTTGCACATGCATGGAACTCTTTTATCTCTGCTAACATCATGCCATCTTCTCATGTGCATGAGATTACTGTGGAGTGTGCTCATCTATTATGGGGTATTCTTGTAACACCCCCAGATCCGGGGTCGGGAATCCGGGTCGTCACGGTCTTTCTTTCCACAATATCACTTCACTTAATTAATAATAAATAACCTTATGCTATGACCCCACACTAACACACACCACAACCCGTTATAGTCTCAGAGATGAAATTGAAATAAGTACAAGTCCTTGAATCCACAATTTAAAAGTTATTACAACCCAAAATGATTACTTGATAAATTTACAGTTAATTGCCATTATCTGCCACAAGTTATAATTATACGATATTTGGTTCCCAAAAGTAGAATGCCTGATCTACCAATAGATCTACCTCTGCAGCTATAGCAGCTACAACATCAACGGGAAGACGCGGGACGCTTCCCACGCGCTTGCGCTGGGTCTGCTTGAGTCTGGCCATCTTTCCTAACTGTTGTTGTGTGATGAAGAAATGAAGCAAGAGTGAGCATTACAGCTCGCAAGATAATATATAGTGTAAACAATAATGCAAGTATCTAAATGGATAACTTACTAGAATCCTTTATCAAGTGTAAGGTAATTACTTACTGGATATAAGTTTTAAGGAAGATGAAGTTACCATTTACTTCATTATACTATACCATTTTTAGAAATCTACTTGAACTATTACTGTTCAAAGTATAATAAGTTTCAACAGGTCATCCCATAGATGAGACCACAAGCTAAGACTTGAATAGATTCAATCTTTGAAATATATTTTTTTTAAAGGAAATGAAGTTACGAGATACTTCATTCAATGGAAACACCATTACAACTGTTTGACCCTGTCAATGCTTCGGCAACCACCCATTCGTAGCCTTTCGATCGAAAAGCTACGGGTAGTGTTGCAGAATTATCCAACTGGATGATGAACTCATTACGGGAGTTTGTCGCGCCAGGAAGACCACTTACGATGATCAGTCGCAGTAGTACAACCCCACCATTTTCTACATGTAGAGGAGAACCTGTCGGATTTACTTGTCAACCGAACACTGGACTCCTAAGGAATGGACCGTCTTAGCGGAACTTCCAGGCCATTTGGGCCAATATAATTAGGCTGGGCCGGCGCCACTCGACCACTTACGCCACTCCTAGTTCAGATGAAATCCATGACTCTGAAACGTAAAGCTCGTCCTCACCTTCCCCAAGTAGAAACTCGTTGATACGGCTCCACCAAGAAGTCGTATCTAGTTGGAAAGGAAAACTCACCGATATTTCCCAGGCGATGCCTGTTAATGGATTAACTTGTTCCAAGAATTTTACTTCCCGAGTATTGGGTAAGTAATCAAAACTCTTTTATCAAAATAGCAACCTTGTTGCGAATATAAAATACACCACAGAGCCGGATCCCTCAGGTTTTGAGCGAGTATTTAAATCCCCTTCGCAAGGAGGATCTTAAATATAAAATGAGTTTTGGGATCCGCTCTAACTTTTAAAATCATTTTGAAGACTCGCAAAACATTTTTAAGAATGTTTGGAGTAATGATGATTTAATAAATAAATCAGTCCTAATATATTAGAAAATATCTGAATATTATTATTTAAATAATATTCCCATAAAGAATAATCTTTATAAAAATAATTGTAGTAGAAGTTGTAAAACTTATACATGAAATGAATCTTAAATAATCAAAGATGTACTTATACGAAAGTAATATCCTTATTTGAATAATCAAAAGTAAGTTTGATTATCGACACATTATTTTTTAATAAAATAAAGAATATTATTTAGTAAATAATCGGAGTCATAAGTCCTCGAATGAATATTCAAAATAATATTCATTAATAAAATAAATGGAGTCATAAGCCCTCGAATGAATATTCAAAATAATATTCAATAATAATTAAACGGGGTCATAAGCCCTCGAATGAATATTCAAAATAATATTCAATAATAAAATAAAGTTATCGAATAAACCTTATTCGATTCATAGTTTTGAAAACTATTCATATATATATATATAAATATATATATATATATATATATATATATATATATATTATACTCGGGAGCCTCGACTCCCGGTTTTAGAAAAAGTTCACCTTTGGGTCCCCTATACTAAGGGTATATGCCAATTACCGCTTATCTCTAGCATAGGTATTATCAACTGAATCAACAGATATATGTGTCAAGAATACGAAACAGGCATGCATATATACCATATCACATGCTACAGTATATCGCAAGAATTTGCTAAATAACCATTATGCATCTATCACAAGATAATGCATGTACAAATGTATACATCACAACAACAGTATAACGGGTAGAAAACTTGCCTGAGCGACTGGGGTTATAAATGGCTTGGGACGAGTCTGGTAACCTACAAACAACATATAAGTTGGAATTAAACCAAAGTCACTTATCAATCTATACTTTAACCAATTTAGACTGTAACGCTTGCTTGCGCTTACTGATTCTCTTAAGTCGCTCGAGTACCCTCGGCTCCACCATTTTTAATAAATTAAGCATTATGAGTTTTAAGGCGATTCTTTCACGAGTGTCTTACTAACTGCCTAATACACTTTAAATAATTGTTTCATACTCCAATTAGTCCTTTTTGGTCTTTAACCTATGTTTCAAAGTAAGGCAAGGGGTAATGATTCGTTCGCGAAACGTCGTAACTTAAAACAGCCGTTTCTCCTAAACTGTACATCGGAATCAAACGAACTACATATCAAAACGAAGCTCGTAACATGAACTATCTAATCATGACAATGGTCAAAACCTAGCAGTGAGTTCACGGGTCCTATTGTTAAGAACAAAAACAGCCTAAAGTAAATCGGACATTACGACGGCTATGTTTACGCGATTTCCCAAATTTAAACCACTCCAAATCAACCCACAATCAATCCACAATCACAACCCAATCAAAATTCCATCCATAACTCACCATAACAGCCCCAACAACTCCATATTATCAATTTATACTATTCTTAAACTTGAATTTAAACTACACTTAAGTTCATTAATCAACAATCCAAGAACTACCACTCCAAACACTTCACAAAATCAACTAATCTCTACATTTACAACTAGCAAGCCTCTCATGAATTATAACAACAAAACTAAACCTAATTACTCAAATAAAGTTAGGGTTTGGAGGGGTTATACCTTCCTTGGAGAGTGGAGAATCAAGTAAAATAGCTTGGAATCACCCTTCAAGTCCTTATCCAAGCTTAATCTAAACAAAACTTCAAGAACAAAAAATTTAGTTCTTGAAAAACACTAATGACCGCTGATCTGTTATACGGTTCGCTTAACTTTCGTTTTCGTTTATCGTTTGAGGGATCATACCCGGGATCTTATTACTTAGGTTCCCTTAACCTTTCTCAATACATTATATTCCTTTTTATGATCCTCTATTAAAATCCTTGAATTTAAATCCTTTTTATCCTGTTACCTTATACTCAATTCTTTCGATATCTGGTGGATTTTCGGGAAAAATCAAAAGGTTCAAATTTGGATTCTGACGATCTTTACATACACTTATATATCATATAGAGTACCAATAAAATCTCAAAATATTTATAAAAGAACCCCTACATAGTGTGGCATGAACAATTTTCTTATTCAGCAATATCAGCAAAAACACTATTCATAAGGTTTACAAAAAGTTCAAAATTTTGGGGTTATTACAATTCTTCTGGGTGATTATGTGAATTTGGGGATGGTTATTTACCAGTGTATTTTGAGGTTCTTGAGAGGAGGTACTACGAGTTCTATACCCTATGCATCCGTTGTGACGAAGCTGTGCATGGAAGGTTGTGTTTATTGGCCCGCACATGAGTAGCTACAGCTTCCCAGTGCTCCTACCGACAGTTCGACGCTATTGAACATGACTGAGTGGTATGGTGGCAAGCCCGATCCTTAGGGGCTTGGTTATTCTTATGATCATCTGCCAGGTGGACGTCCAGCTTCTCAGGCATATGCTGGTGGCATGCAGCAGGCGAGCAAGGCAGCTTGGAGAGCTGAGTTGGGCGAGGCTGGTCTATCGCAGGAACATGAGCAGGAGGAGGCAGGAGCAGATGTTGGAGCTGGTTTGAGTACGACACAGTATAGGCGTCGAGCGAGGAGGATGGATGTTATGCATGACATCCATAGTCAGTTTGCACGTGATCTTACATAGGCACTAGGGATTTCATTCAGAGCCACATGTGTTGACATCCAATGGCCAATATTTGGTGAGGATTCCGTGTATCCACCTCTAGACACGCCTGACACTCCACCCTTTGAGGGTGATGATCCTGATTCGGAGGAGGTATGCTTGATTTCTTACTATTACCTTCACTGAGGACAGTGAATATTTTAAGTTTGGGGGTAGTAGTTGAAGGAATATGTTTTGTGTGAGTCACATATAGTTTGCATGTTCATGATAGTTTATTGCATATAGTTGCATATTTGGCATGTAGTAGTTTTTTTTTGTAGTTTTTATGATAGTTTGTTCATATAGTTTCATGTATTGGCAATATAACATGATCCCTTAGATGATTTTTCCTATCGACTTGTGATATTGATGCTAGTGTAGTGATGTCGTATTTAGTGATGTTAAGTCTTGTCGAATTGATTTGCATGCTAGAGACAATTGTATTTCACTAAGTCTTATAGGCTGCTTGAGTGCTAGATCATGATCATGGTTTGTTTGTTTGTCGAGGTTTACTCGCTTGTTTATACTTAGAATTTAGGATATTCTCTTAATGACAAATTAACATGGATATTTAAAAATTGGAGAAAATTGGATTTCATTGCTAGTTGTGTGGCTAGGTGTCAAATGGCTAGTAGCCGGCTCATATTTATATGAGTAGTCTAGGATTGAGCGAGATGGAGCGAAACGCACTCATTCAGAAATTTGTGAAAAAAAGAAGAAAAAAGAAAAAAAGTGAAAAAAAGAAAAGAAAAAAATATATTTAAATGTTATGTATAATTGATCATGAGTGGGCTCTTTAGTACTCGAGTTATTAAGTTCTTAGGGGATTTTGTGCCTAGTGACCTAAGGCTTTTATAGTCTGGGACCCGCTAACCTAACGCTCGTTACATGGGTACTATTGTATAAGTCTTTTGTGGACCTCACTCATTGCACGGTCAAATAAGCATACTTGTTATTTTATTGTGAATAAAAGCGTGAATCCATATAAAACTCCAAAATAAGAATTGAAGTGTTATAAGTTATTTTGAGTCTCGCTTTTATTCTATTTATAAACTTGTGATTGCTTTGATGAGTAGTGAGTCATGATTATTGATCTAATTGCGATAATATATCTGTAAGCAGTTGCACACACCCACGTCTCTGTTTTGTAGGTTGAATTGTGAGGCTTGATTGATTTTTATTCGAATAACTGCATTTTTTGTGATGTTGCTTGTTGATTGGTTTAGTTATTCTATTGGGGATCGTTGCATTCATTTTGTTGCATTCATGCATTTTTATTTCTTGTTCTTTGAGTCTGTTTATGCTTGAGGACAAGCATTGATCCAAGATTGGGGGTATGTTGAGTGGCATTTATGATACTTTATTACGCTCCGTAAAGCTTTGAATTGGTGTATTTGTATTCAAGTTGTTGGTATTTTAATGTGTTTTCCAGTATTTTTGCATTTCCAAGCATTCTCCAGGTAATCAGGTGAATTAGCATGGTTTTAGTGCTAATTGGGTGTTAGGATGGTGTTGGAATAAAAGCTCGTGGAAAACCAACTCAAATCAGCAAGGAAAAGAAGAAGTCAGAATTTTATCCAGGGAGTCAGTGTGCCAGCGCTGTGAGCGCGCGACCGCGCCCAAAGATCAGAAACTCAGCGCGCCCACGCTGGTCAAGCGCGTGCCCGCGCCAGGTCGGGATAGCAGAATTCTGTTTCTAATAGGATTTTGAGAGTTTGAAGCCCTGGTCAATTCTACAACATATATATACATAAATAAAGACGTTTTGCAAATGAGAGGCGTACCAGAGCACAACGGGAAGGCGTAAGAAGACCGTTTTAGCACAATTCAACCAAGGCGAAGAAGATCTAGTTTAACTTGTGATTCTTTGTTTAAGTTATAATGTTGGATGCTAGTTTTCTTATTCGTGAACCTATACTCTTGTTTCGTACTTTGTTTATTAATTGTTTATAAAGACTACATTTATCATACCATGCTTTCATTGGAACCCACGTTGATGATGAGTCCGATTATGGGCTAATCGTTATCGTGGGGTTCAAGCGGATTTATTTATGGATTTCTTTAGTTGATTTTTTTCGATGCCTTAGTGTGTGGTGATTGTATGATAACCTAGTATTGGTTGTGCATATTCGTCTTATGAGCATCGCGAACTTATAAGATAGTGTGTTAATTCTTAATTTAGCGAAAGTGAATTTAAGGGTTTAGAACTTGCCATGCTAGCATAGGTTCATGTGTTATTGTTATGCATGATGTGTAGGTAATTTTAACCATCTTACTTGCCCTATGTAATCATGATAGATAACTTGTGCATTAAACTGTTATGTTATCAAATTCTATAGATATATAAGGTCTCAATATAATTGGTGTTTATTCAGCTTCTATCTCTTTTGTGGATGTCTGGTAGTATGGTATTCGTGCAAAAAAAGTTGGCGTTTATCAGTTTCATGTTATCTGATTAGTGTCATCACCATTACATGCTAAGGTTAAGAATGAAAAGGCTATAGAATGAAGTATTTAATGAAGTTAGAATGCCATGTTTGTCATTAACTCAACCATTATTATTCTCTTAGTTATAATTTTTAGCTTAAGTTTAGTTAAGAACAATCTCAATTTGTTAATCATCTTAGCATTGAATAATAATCATATTATTGTTGCATAGATACATTGACTGAAATTACAAGTTGATTCTCTGTGGGAACGAACTAGAAGATATTCTATATTACTTGCAAACACGTATACTTGCGTGAATTTTAGCGCCTGTTTAGCGACTAACACTGTGGCCTTGGCCCTCTCGTTTTTATGATTAATTTTTATGTAATAGACTAGTAGCAAATAAATTCCTCCTAGCCTAGGGGGTAGTATATATGAATCCAAACCTTGGAACTAGCTAAAGGATAAAATTTTCAAATAATCTCCCCACAGAGCATAGTAGCCATGGGACTGGTGTAATTTTCACACTAGAGCGCATTATCAATAAAAGAGGAAAGTTGCTTTAGTTGTTTGCTTGTCTGGCATTTATGCTCTAAAAAAAGATAGGGCGTGCTCTATCTTGGACGTACCTTATACTAATAAGGGAATGATTATAGAACGCGCCATCTATATTAGAGGATGGAAAGAATCTTAAGTTGAATATCCGCTAAGGTCAGAGGCGTGCCCTAACGGAAGGCGTGCCATGATCTAACATTTTGGCCAAAGTTCAGAGTTATAACTATAAGATAAAAAAGTGACATCACTTTAATTTGGGAAAATAATGAGGCTTACATTTGTTAATTAGCTTTAAAAAGAATATTATGTTCTAAGTTAACCTATGATTCAGATATCAAGGCGCGCCTTTATAGAATGATGCGCCTCAAATTTTTGTACTTAGCAAATCTTGTGAGAACAAAAATAAAAAATATGCGATTGACATGGTAAATCATTTGTGAAGAAAACTAAGACAAAAATCTGTACACACCAGAACGTGCCCTAAAGGTAGAGGCGCCTTGACAAATTTTACCCTTGAAAAAATTCTATGCAAGAATGATCAGAAATGCTTACTTTTTGGGCCATATATTTAGCATCTATAATGTTAGTACGCGCCTTAAGAAAAAAGGTTTTAAAATTTGTAAGGCGCGCCCTAACCATTAAGGCGTACCATTCATTTGGTACTTAGAAACATTTTGCAGAAAGTTTACACTATATACTTATTAAAAATAATAACAAAGGAGTAAAGCCCAGTTAGTTTTCATAATGCAAAATGAGAAGTGGCAAAGTATTTAGTCTTATAACTTTGCACAACATCAAAAGAGGGTTGGCTCCTCAGAGTATTAAAGGATTCTGTTCAAATGGAATTTAAATATAGCAATAAATAAGGGCGCGCCCTGAGAGTCATCAGTTAAAGGAATCGATTGGAGAGGAATTGAGGGATCAACCTCAGGCGCGTCCTTGGTGGGTTCGTCAGTGGGCGCACCTTCTTCCTCCTCTAGACCAAGCTCAACCCTCTTCTCTTGAATCTCTTTGGCAAACTCCCTCTTAAACTCCGCCATTTCAGCAAGAGTTTCTTCACCAAATTTCTCGAAGGTATACTCAGGATCATTCACTATAAAACCAATCAAGTAGAAATGGAAACCATTGGCGAAGGCATCATCTGTTATTATTCTCCTCTCCTCCATCCAACCATTCTTCTCCTGATCTTCAAGGTGCTCCACCCTCGATTTTGCCTCAGCTAACTCCGTGTGGAGAGACTCAGCTTTCTGGTTGGCTATATCAAGCTGAGAAGTCATGTTTGCAACTTCACCTTGGAGAAAGGAAATCTCAGAATCCTTGGCCTTGATATCCTTGGAGTGAAGGAAATCTTTGTCCTTAAGAGTATTCTGGAGAATGTTATAATCTCCTTGGAGCCTTTCCAGGCGCGCCCTTGCTTCTAAAAATATGTCCATAGCTTGAGGTGAATGGACCATGAGCTAGCAGGAGGCTTTTAATGAAGCTCTGATTGATTCTTCCAGGATCATTTCCTGCCACTTCCCAACCTCTTCATCAGACACATAAAGGGACCCTATAGGACCAAGTGTGTTAAGTGCGGAAGAAGAGTGGGAAGGCGCGCCCTCTGTACGAAGCTTCTTGCATGCGCCCTGTTGCTCAGTTAAGTCTACTATAGTCCTTTTTGGGATAGGGGTAGGTTAGATAATGGAAGGAGTGGTAATTGGTGTTTGAGTTTTGGGAGCATCTTTCCTTGATGGTTTGGACTTGGGCTTATCGCCAGGACGCGCCCCGAAAGACTTGAGAATTCTGGGAGGAGCCATTTCTGCATAAAACATAAGAAAAATATTAACAGACATTGCAGCAAGGCACGCCCATAAGTCAAGGAGTGCACAAACAATGCTATTGAAGGCACAGTACATGTGATTATGATATGCAAAAATAGAAGCAACAGGTAAAAATGAATGCATGTATGAAATAAATGAAGTAGAATGCGCAATATGCGAATAAAATAACTAAGGTGACAACGAGATAAAACATAAATAGGACGCGTCCTAATAGGAAGGCGTGCCCTCACAAATATTATCAGTTGTTCAAACCTAATGGGGGTTCACTTTGAGTGGTACTATCTTCATGTTCTTCTTCATCTTCTTCCTTGTCACTGTCAATTTCTACAACATGAGTAATAGGAACACCTTTCCTAAACTCTGTGCATCTGCACCTGGTCCCAACACGATCAGACATAATACCAACTCGCATTACGTTGGACTCTGTGATGAGCGTCTTCAAATTCCATCTATCTGCAGCAATCCTGACTATTGCTTCTGTTATGGTATATATTGAACTATTCGTTTGAAGTATATAATAATCTTTTAAGAATCTTGAATGCATGTTTAAACAATGTCTGTATATTATATATTGTACACAAACTAGTATCAAATGGGATAGCAGAAGATTAGGTTGTCAGACTCCTTAAATAAAATAGTAAATGTTCACAGTGTAACTGGTGTTAGACAAACCACTGGAACGACTGAAGTATTATTTAGAAATAATTTATCTTGACTATTGAATAATGCTTATGTATATTGAACGGGATCGAAATAGTAGAATAGTTATTTTATTTTGACAATAAAGAAGAACTAAGATTCTACGATATTATTATTGTTTAGGTTCTTAATCCGGAAGTATTATTATTGACACTTGTATTTAATGCACATGCCTTGATTCATGCAATAAGTAATTTATTTTAAATTGAAAATTTATGTATTGGGCAATGACATTATATACAGAGTGGGATATTGACTATAAAACGAAACTGTTAGGTCCCAATGTGTTTGTAGAAGGGGGGGTTGAATACAAACAGTACCGAATAATCGAATTAAATGCGGAATAAAAAAATGTGAAACAAAATTCAAGTTAAATAAGAATATTATTAAACTTGAAAGGTGTTACAACAACTGTATCGATTACAAGGAATTAATCTCAAATTAATTATCACAAATTTAGAATAAATTCGACATGAACTTTTTCTATTTTTGCAATAATTAGAATCAAATGCTAAACGCGATTTGAGATTAAGTTCTAGGGATTTTAATCCGCTAGATTGTTTCACAAGAATAAGATAAAGATTTCTAGTTGATTGGATTTAACTTTGCAATCTAGAAATTGATCTTTGAATTTCAGCAGAGAACAATGAAATATTTCTTAGGCGGCTGCTGTGTTCTTGTATTTTTTTCAGTTCTTCTGTTTGAATGATAGATAATTGAAAGAAGGTCTTCTGCTTCTTTTTAAATCAACAGCCGAAATGTTAAGCTGGTATGACAATCCTTTTTGCTCAGCAAGACTTTCGGTAGGACTATCTTTTGAACTAGCAAGACTATCAGAATGAACTAGCATGACAATCAGAATGAACTAGCAAGACAATCCTCCTCCTAGTGTAACTTTCGGTGAGACTATTGAAAATGGCCTAGCATGACAATCGGTATGACAATCCTGATTGTCATGCTAGTTCATTTTCAATTGTCTTGTTGATTTAATGCAGATTTTAATCCAATTTAAATTCTGAAAATTCCTAAAATTAATTCAGAATTAATTAATCAATTAATTCAATTAATAAATAAATTATTCTTCGCAGATATAATTTATTTTCTTAATTAAATTAGATGACTTAATTAATTAATAGAGAATTAATTCTAGTCTTCAACAACACCCATCCTTCTACAGATCTTCTGAAAATCACTGAAAATTATGAATCAATTCCACCACTTCAATGTTGACACTCGATGTACTGTCTGGTTCATGAGTGACTAACTTCCGTGACGTTTCTTCATGTCTTGACTTTGACACTTTGATTTTCTTCAGATTAAATCCTTGTAATTAATGATACTCTGACGAGATCTCTGTCACTTGATTAAATCCACGATCTTGATTTATATCACTGAGGCATGATCAATTTCTTGAACTTCTTCCAGTAAATTAATTCCTCAAGTCTGTAGATGAACCTTGTTTCTGAATCCTTTGACAGATATTACTTTGCGAGATCTCTCTGACGGTCGATCCACTATTTACTTATTACATTCTTATTTGAGTTGAGTTGAATCCTCGAATATACAAATAGGCTATGACATATGACTTACAATCTCCCCCTATTTGTTTGTTAGACAATAACACACAAATACCTAGAGGATAACTCAACTAACAAATAAGAAAAAGATATAAACATACATGCAAAGTAAATAGTAGAAAAGTTCTGGATGAGATTTAACATTTTCCAGATTCCAAGTAGATGTTCCTCTAGACTGAACATATCTTCAAGTAGTTCCATCTTCATTTGTACAACCACATTTCCTGTTGAGAAGCCCATATCTCTCTTGCTTCTCCCCCTATGAGAATCAACTGATTAAAGAAGATCACCTTCTTTTACCACCTCTCCCGTACAATAGGATCCGCAGATAAAACCAATGGTACTCCCTTAACAGCTTCTTCCCTTATCAGAAAATCACCTTGTGTTTACCACCTCTCCCGTACAATAGGATCCGTAGTTACAAACAACAATGGTGTGGTGTAGTGTACATGTTTAGGATCTTTTTCTTCCTCCCTGCTATTTCTCCCCCTTAGTTGAGGAATCCTCCAAACTGTTACTTAAGCTTTTATCTCCCCCTTAAAGAAGGAATGTATGCCGTCGTCTGAAGGAGTTCTCATATTTCACTTGGTTGGAAAAGAAATAACAAGTAGTTTCTCTTTCTACATCACTGTGAGTGTGTGATTCTGTTTAGTGTACCTCACATGTGTTTCACTCTTCTCTCCACTCGTGTTTACACTCATTCTCACAAGTGTATCACTCTTCTCTCATAGCTCCATAATCCAGCTGTACCTGCAAGGAAAATCACCTTAGCCATCCTTAAGGAGGTCACAGGTGGTGCAATGGGAGTTCACAAATCCCCATCCTTGTTAAACTCGTCAGATGAATCTGAGTCATAATTTACAAGTTGCTAGTTTCCCTTTTAGGGTTCCAGATTTGAATTCTGGGAAGGTAAACAATGATCCAACGAATTTAGCATAAAGATCAAAGTTCCCTTCTAATGTCTGTGAAGACATTTCCTTGTGACTTATCAGGTAATATCTGAATCATTGTCAACAAGTTGCCGATCTGCACCTATGTCAGATCCACTATCCGCAGATGCATCCAGGGGATTTAAGCCTGGGGAGGTAGACACTGACCACTGACATATGGCTTTTGGATCAGTATCCTCTCCTAACACCTGTAAAGGCAATTGGTCCACTAACGAACCTTGATCAATCGAATCTGACCTTAAAATGGTCGAAACTCTTGTTTCCGTCAACTCATCCTTTGTGTGTGTAAGCTCTCCTTGTGCATCAAGAATTGTTTATGTTTGAAGTGGTGACACTACATCGGATACCTTGGCCGACAGGCAAAATTCAATAGACTCACCCTGTTGAGAGAATGAATCTAGTAACTGTTTTTGTGCCTTTTCAGCCATTACATCTTTTTGAGAAGATGTATGGGGGCTAGCAGTTGTCTCGGTTTAAATACTACTCATCTATGTAGGAGACAGAGCTACTGGGTTGACTACAGAACCTTCCTTATGTGGTGCACTAGGCACTATCTCCCTCACGCTCATTCATACTACATTTAGTGGTAAGAGAGTGTTGGTTGGTTCTGTTTTTGTGTTTGTCTTTACAGTCTGGGATAGACGTTGTGGGTTTTCAACCTCATGACTGTTAATGAAAGAAAGCCATTGGAGACTGAATCTGTAACACAGAATATATGGTAATAGAGAGAAAATGATTTACAATAGTGATTTTAAAAGATTTTACATGAAATAAGAAATCACTAATGTAGAAAGAAGTTTGATTTTGTTTTTCAATATGAATGAGTTTTTGATAAAACATTGATCACTTAGGGTAAAGTCTAAGTAATTCTCATTCATGTCAAAAGCTTACAAATATCTGCAACATAATGTTAACAACATATCATTGACCGATACTTGTCAAGTACTTTAGATACTAATTGTTATGTTGCATAATCAATATACCACTGCACATATAAAACAATATGATTGTGCTTAGTGATAAGATAGTTATTAATATGACGACTCTACTTATTCATATAAAATTATAACTTCTGTTAGAGTGTCATACCATGTCCTTGACGATTGCTTGAGCAGTATACTAGTTCATACCAACCTAAAGTGAGATTGTGAAGAAGAAATTGCATAGTCCAATAGATCTGCAGCTGCAAAGTCCATGAACTGTGGTGCATTGACTTCCTCTTTTGACTTACCAACCAGGAGTACACTTGTACACATCTTACTAGAGTACAATTCCAAGTGTAATGTGCAGCAGGTGTCTGATATGTCATAATATTCTCAAGTCTCGTCACTGGTGCTATATGTTAGATACTGCTTCCTGATAATAACCTAGCACAATATACAAAATTACAATGATAACATTCCCAGCTTGCAAACAGCCATATCCCTCAGATAAACCTTTGCTGTTATCTCCAAAGGTAACCAGGGGGCCAGCTTTCTCAATCCTCATTTGATAGCAGGGCTCTATCTCCGGTCATATGTCTTGATGATCCACTGTCAAGAATCCACACTACCGGTTACACCTGTTGAATGCCCTGCACTTCAAATGGATTAGACCTTCTTCGGAACCCAAACTTGGTTGGGCCCGGCATACTTGTAGAATTGTCCTTTGTCAGGCAAAACAACATTTTTAATTTTAACGATCTCAACATCCTCAATGACTGAACATTTGACCTTGTAAACAGCCTTAACAAATTTCTGTTTAAGCTTAGGCACAAATGTCTCCTTTCTAGCCTTAGAAGGACTAGCAGTCTTGGACCTATCATGCTTCTTGTTATTCACATGCTGACGAGTAGTACTCTTATTATTAGACACATGCTTACCATTAAAATAAGCATACATCATATTAAAAGCACAAGACATACAATTAGAAACACCACATGCTTTATGAGAGTGATTAACAGCAGGTAATTTATGCATGGTAGACATGACATTATTGTTATCCAACTCATGTGTGTCTGAGTTAGTCTCAGTTGCTTTCACAACTTTGACTGGAACTTTCGACTCACTTGAATTGGAAACAATCTTCTCATAAGCATGATCCTCAGCACGTATTTCTTCTTGAATAACAGAAGAGGTCGCATCAAATGGTTCAGCAATTGATGCTTTATAGAGGGGTTCATCAACACCCTTAAGCACATGTGGTACTTCCCTCCCTTTAGCACAGACATGAGGAGGGGAGTTTATGCCTAATTCTCCAATAACAGCATTGTAATCATATCCTATTCCAGATGTTTGATTAACAGCTTGCTTACTGTAGAACTCTTTAGCCTTCGAACAAGAATTGAAGTAGGCTCTAACCTTAGTCTCAAGACCGGTGATCTTGTCTTTGAGAATAGTTTCGAGTTTTCTATAACAGTCAACTCTATTCTCTAGAAAAGATACCTGTTCTTTTAATTTGTCTTGATTAATATGCACAAGTCTTAATTCATTGACCTCTTTCTCAAGGTCTGTGATCTTTAAACTTAACAGTTCATTATCACGACGTGCACAATCTAAGTTACCTCTTAGATGATAAACCATTTCAGCATCAGAAAATTTTACCTCTATTCTTGACGATGAAGCTTTTCCATCAATAGCCATAAGAGCAAGATTTCCTTCATCTTCATCTTCACTGTCAGTATCATCCCAGCTTCTTCCCTTTGCCAGATAAGCCCTTTCAGAGTTCTTTCTTACTTGCTTTGGCTTCCTACATTCTGTGGCAAAGTGTCCCAACTCATTGCAGTTATAGCATCTAATGGTGCTTCGATCAACCATCCCTGTTTTGTACCCACCACTGCTGGTGTTAGAGGATGAAGATCCACCTTTCTGGAATTTGTTGTAGTTGGACTTGTACTTAAGCTTGGGATTCCTCCTGAATCTGACATGGGAGAATCTCTTGACAATTTGGGCCATTGATTCATCTTCCAATTGCTCCAGCTCTTCCAAGGAATAAAAATCATCACTTGATTGATTTGTAGTAGGAGGATCATATTCTGCTACTAACTCATTTTCCTCACCCTTGGAAAACTGTACCATTCTTTCTAACTGTTGAGATTGTTGTTGTTGTTGACCTTCAGCTACAAGTGCAGTAGATGTGCTGACCATTCTATCCTTCCCGTAGACTTCCTTCTGTTGAATCTGCTCCAACTCATAGGTTTTTAACACTCCATAGAGCCTGTCCAAAGAAATCTCACTCAGATCTCTAGCTTCTCTAATGGCAGTGATTCTATGTTCAAGATGAGCTGGCAGTGTTAAAAGGAACTTTTTGTTGACCTCCCTGATTGAATAATACTTTCCATTGATGTTCAGGTTGTTGATCAACGCATTGTACCTCTCAAACACTTCAGTAATTCCTTCTCCTGGATTTGATTTGAAATGTTCATATTCAGAGGTTAGGATTTCCAACTTGTTCTCCCTAACTTCCTCTGTGCCTTCATTAATCACCTCAATAGTTTCCCACATGTGTTTGGAATTTTTACAGTTCATCACATGTCTGTTCATCAAGGGATCAAGGGAATCAATTAATATTAATTGAAGGCTGGCATCCAAGGAGGCTTCTTCCTTCTCAGCAGGAGTAAAATCTTCAGGCTCTTTTGGATAGGTTCTAGCTTCAGTAGTCACCACACCATCTATTATTACCTCCGGTTCAATAACCATCGGAGTTTTTATACCCTTCTTTAACAAGTTTGAATATTTGGGATTTGCAACTTGTAAAAATAATAGCATCTTCTTCTTCCACATGATATAATTCTCTTTATCAAATTGTGGAATTTTAACGGTTCCAACTTTATGTGAAGTCATTATGAATTTTTGAATAAATAAAAATTCAAGGAGTTGAAAAATCACAAAAGTCTAGGATCTTGATTTGTTCGTTAATCAGAAGGCTCTGATACCAATTGTTAGGTCCCAATGTGTTTGTAGAAGGGGGGGTTGAATACAAACAGTACCGAATAATCGAATTAAATGCGGAATAAAAAAATGTGAAACAAAATTCAAGTTAAATAAGAATATTATTAAACTTGAAAGGTGTTACAACAACTGTATCGATTACAAGGAATTAATCTCAAATTAATTATCACAAATTTAGAATAAATTCGACATGAACTTTTTCTATTTTTGCAATAATTAGAATCAAATGCTAAACGCGATTTGAGATTAAGTTCTAGGGATTTTAATCCGCTAGATTGTTACACAAGAACAAGATAAAGATTTCTAGTTGATTGGATTTAACTTTGCAATCTAGAAATTGATCTTTGAATTTCAGCAGAGAACAATGAAATATTTCTTAGGCGGCTGCTGTGTTCTTGTATTTTTTTCAGTTCTTCTGTTTGAATGATAGATAATTGAAAGAAGGTCTTCTGCTTCTTTTTAAATCAACAGCCGAAATGTTAAGCTGGTATGACAATCCTTTTTGCTCAGCAAGACTTTCGGTAGGACTATCTTTTGAACTAGCAAGACTATCAGAATGAACTAGCATGACAATCAGAATGAACTAGCAAGACAATCCTCCTCCTAGTGTAACTTTCGGTGAGACTATTGAAAATGGCCTAGCATGACAATCGGTATGACAATCCTGATTGTCATGCTAGTTCATTTTCAATTGTCTTGTTGATTTAATGCAGATTTTAATCCAATTTAAATTCTGAAAATTCCTAAAATTAATTCAGAATTAATTAATCAATTAATTCAATTAATAAATAAATTATTCTTCGCAGATATAATTTATTTTCTTAATTAAATTAGATGACTTAATTAATTAATAGAGAATTAATTCTAGTCTTCAACAACACCCATCCTTCTGCAGATCTTCTGAAAATCACTGAAAATTATGAATCAATTCCACCACTTCAATGTTGACACTCGATGTACTGTCTGGTTCATGAGTGACTAACTTCCGTGACGTTTCTTCATGTCTTGACTTTGACACTTTGATTTTCTTCAGATTAAATCCTTGTAATTAATGATACTCTGACGAGATCTCTGTCACTTGATTAAATCCACGATCTTGATTTATATCACTGAGGCATGATCAATTTCTTGAACTTCTTCCAGTAAATTAATTCCTCAAGTCTGTAGATGAACCTTGTTTCTGAATCCTTTGACAGATATTACTTTGCGAGATCTCTCTGACGGTCGATCCACTATTTACTTATTACATTCTTATTTGAGTTGAGTTGAATCCTCGAATATACAAATAGGCTATGACATATGACTTACAGAAACCATGTCCGAAGAATAGTTTCGAGTGATGATGTCCTCTTAAAAGCTCATAAAGATAATTGTGCTTTAGTCCTGTAGACAGATTTGTTCCTGCACAATTATAAGGTTGAGTGGATGATCAAGAATATAAGATGTTGATTAAATTAATGGTCAGAAAATAATTTAATTAATGGACATGCGATATCTTAAACATGGCGAATTTAATAAGCAAATAATATGGGAGCTGAGTTAAATAATTAATTTACGGAATTAGGAAAGGTAGTGCAAATATTAATTCTATAGTGGATTGAATTAATATTTAATGACATTGGGATTGGCTCAGAATGTCATTAGGAGGCCCAAACTAATTATCCATGATCCCTACTGTAGCCTAAAAATATTCTAATTCTCGTGAAGCCAAAATAGAGGTGTGCGTGCATGTGTGTGTGAGAAAACAAAAAATAACATCCTAGGATTTGAGAGAGGTAAACATTTTTCTCAAGGTGCCAGCTAGGGTTTTGGATTTTCGGAGCTATCAGGAGAGGTAAACCTTGGGAGATCGAAGCCCACACTTCGTCTAAAGAGAATCGAGGAGTACAATAGAAGACGTGGATTTGAATCGCTTGCGCTGTAGCGATTAAGGTTAACGTTCTGTTCGTACTCTCTATAGAAAAATTCATATCATAAAACACAGGGCCGAGATCCGTTGTCCCAACAATTGGCATCAGAGCCTGGTTCAAGTTTCTGCGTTTTATGATATGAAGTCCATGTCATAATTATATATACATGTATATAGTGGTATGCTTGTATTGATTCTGTGATGCAGGTTGGTATTCACTATTATAGCCATGTTTTAATTATGTGTTAAGATCCCACGTGGTTTAATCATGGTTATTTTATTATGGTTAAGATCCCATGTGGTTTATCATGGTTTTGTTATAAATCACGAGGGTTGATCGTGATAGTCTTTTCTATTCCGGTTTTGTAATCTTGTAGTCTCAATTTGTAATTGATCAAGGTTATGATCTGATGTAATAGAATAGACTAGTTCAGCTGTATTAAGTTGTATGTAATTATAGTAGTGATTAAGAGATTAAGCTGCAAGAAATAGAGATTTTCCGCTGCTGCATTCTATTTTCGGGGAGCTTCATTGTTGTGGCTACAGACTTTGCATATGACACCCGTTGATCAGGACATCCATTGATAAAGACATCAGTTGATGAGGACATCCGTTGATGAGGACGTCCCTTGATGAGGACATCCGTTGATCAGGACATCCATTGATGAGGACATCTGTTGATCAGGACATTTATTGATCAAGACATCAGTTGATGAGGACATCCGTTGATGATGACATCCGTTGATCAGGACATCCGTTGATCAGGACATCCGTTGATCAGCTTATATAAGGCCATAATAGTGAATGAGCTTTATTAGTTTCTGCTGATCTTGATTATTGCTACTATGTATTTTTTGTCTGTGTTATTATGCCATGTGATACTAACCCCAGCATGCTAGAATGGCATGGACATATGAATGTTTTAAATGCTTTAATCATGCGAATATGTTGTTATGTTATGTGTTCTTTGTTGTTTACAGATTACATGTGGAATTCAAAGAAATAACATAGGACGATGCATCTAGATTAAAATCCTCAAAGTAAATACTAAGTGGGAGAGGGAATTGATATGAAATCAAATCCCATGGTCTCTATTGTTGTTTGTATGTGATTGAACATAGAGACAAATATAAATTATATATACGTCACCCATCGTGACATGTAATTTATGGTGTCTGGAATGTTAAAGAGATTACTAGAACAAACTTCTTAAATTAATAACGAATATTGGAAGGCATACATGTCACCCATTATGGTGTACCAAGTTTCATAGATTTCGGATAATTATAAGATAATGGTATACACTTAGCTATGAAAAATAATATTGACCACCCCAATGTGGCGTATTATTTAGTAATAGGACCGAAGTAACATTTAAAATTTAGGTGGTATACATGTCACCCATCGTGACATACCAGAAACTTATGGTGTTTAAATGTTAGGGCATTAATTTTAATAATTGTTAGAGGAACCAATATGACTTAATATTTATGCACCCTTTATTTGTTATATGATGTTTTTATGCATGATTCTTAGGATACAAAGGGGTTTAATCCACTATTCACCATACTTAAGGTTAAGAAACCTATTGGGCCTAACTATATTGAACGAAAACAAAATTTGGATATTGTGTTGACTGCTGAGGAGTACAAGTTTTGCACTCATGAACCCAAGCCAGATCAGCCTGCTGTTGATGCTCCTAAAGATGAGAAAGAGTATTATAAGCGATGGATTAAGGCTGATAAGATGTCGCTATGTTACATTCTGGCAGTAATGTCGGGTGTTTTGCAGCATCAACATCAGTCTATGGCCATAACTTCAGATATGCTATTTAATCCCAAGGAACTTTTTGGAGATCAGAATAGGGCTGCTACGCAAGTAGCCATACAGGCTTTAATGAACACTCAGGTGACTGAAGGAACCCCTGTAAGGGATCATGTTCTCAAGATGATGTCTCATATGAATGAGATAGAGATCCTTGGTTCTGAACTTGACGGGGAAACCCAGATTGACATTGTTCTCATGAGCTTGCCTAAGAGTTTTGAGGAGTTTCACTTGAATTACAACATGAACAAGAGGTTGTATAGTCTCGCGGAACTTCTGACAGAACTTCAGGCAGATGAAGGATTATTTCGGCATAATGTTCAAGTGAATATGGTTGAGAAAGATTCTTCCACTAAACCGAAAGGTAAGAAAAAGAAGAAAAAGGCTCAGACACTGAAAGCTGTGAATGCAGTGGGAGTTCAAGGTGGTGTGAAAAAGCCTAAGGGAAAGTGCTTCATGTGCAAGCAGTCAGGTCACTAGAAATATGATTGTCCTCTTCCTAAGAAGATAAATAATAGTGGTATATCTCTTTCTCTAGTTACAAAAACATATTTAGTGGCTATATCTACGATCACTTGGTGTGTAGATATAGGAGCCACTGATCATGTTTGTAATTCTATGCAGGATCCAGAATTCTTAGAGATGGTGAGATATACGTGTTCATGGGAGATGCTACGAAAGTGGCAGTAGTTGCAGTAGGAGTTATTCATTTATCTTTTGGTTCTGATAGGATTTTGGTTTTGAAGAATTGTCATTATGTACCTTCATTTAGAAGAAATCTAATTTCGGTTTCTAAGGTTGCTATTAATGGTTATAATATTTATTTGGATCATAATGTTTCTATTATGATGAATAAACGAATTATATGTTCTGGTACATTGTAAGACAATTTTTATATAATTAATCCTAGTCAACTTGCACTACAACTACAATATAGGGAATTGAATAACACATCTTCTACATCTATTAAAAGAAATGAACCTTCTAGTTTGAACCAAACATATCTTTGGCACTTGAGATTAGGTCATATTAAATTGAGAAGGATTCAAAGACTCGTAGTACACGGGCCTTTAAGCTCATTGGCAGTGGAGCCATTTCCAGTTTGTGAATCCTGCTTAGAAGGTGAAATGACTAATAGGCATTTCAAGGCAGAGGTGAATAGAGCCAAAGAAGTGTTAGAATCGGTTCACACTAATTTATGTGGAACCATGAATATCCAAGCAAGAGGTGGTTATGAGTATTTCGTCACATTCATTGATGATTATTCAAGATATGGGTACGTTTATTTGTTGCGCCGTAAGTCTGAGTGCTTTGAGAAATTCAAAGAGTACAAAGCTAAAATGAAGAAGCGACTTGGTAAAAGTATCAAGTCACTACGATCAGATCTTGGAGGCGAATACTTGCTTGGAGAATTTAGGGAATATTTATCATAGAATGGGATAGAATCCTAGTTGACTCCCAACAGAATGGTGTGGCAGAAAGAAGGAACCAGACTCTTTTAGAGAGTGTTAGATCGATGATGAGTTACTCAGATTTACCCCAGTCATTTTTAGGACATGCCTTAGAAACAGTAGCTTATCTTCTGAACCTAGTACCTTCTAAATAGGTTCCTAAAACCCCCTTAGAATTGTGGATCGGAGACAAACCGATTCTAAGACACATTTGGATATGGGGTTGTCCAGCACATGTGTTGAACAGGAACGCGAATAAGTTAGAATCTCGTACAGAAGTAAGGCTGTTTGTAGGCTACCCCATGGGAACAAAAGGTTATTTATTTTATAGTCCAAAGAATCGGGATGTCATTGTAAGCACCAATGCTAGATTCTTAGAGTAAGACTATATAATGAATCACAAACCCATGAGTAGTGTTGTTTTAGAGGAACTAGTGGGAGGGACAGATAATACCCAAAATCCGATAGTACAAGTAGCACAACCATAACAAAATGTACAACCTGTCACTAATACCACACCAGTGCCTCGTTGTAGTGGGAGGGTTGTTCGTCAGCCTAATAGATTCATGTTTTTAGGAGAGTCTTTGGACTTGGTCTCTGGTGAACATGATGATGATCCCTGGACATACGAAGATGCACTGCAAGGCAAAGATGCAGATCTTTGGCAAAAGGAAATGGAATATGAGATGGAATCGATGTATTCTAATCAGGTCTGGGAGCTCGTAGAACCACCCAAAGGTGTAAAACACATTGAATGTAAGTGGAACTACAAGAAAAAGAGGGGATCAGATAAAAGGGTGAAAGCCTGGAAAGTAAGACTTATTGTGAAAGGGTATACTTAGAAAGAAGGTATCGATTATGAGGAAACCTTTTCTCCAGTTGTCATGCTTAAGTCAATCCGTATTCTTTTATCTATAGCAGCTCATCTTGATTATTAGATTTGGAAAATGGATGTCAAGATAGCTTTCCTTAATATAAGTCTTGAAGAAACCATCTATATGTAGCAACTAGAGGAATTTATTAAGGAAGGTCAAGATCATCTTGTATGTAAGCTTAAGAAGTCTATTTATAGACTTAAACAAGCTTCTAGGTATTGGAACATTCATTTTGATCAGGCAGCCCAGTCGTATTGGTTTGATCAAAGTTTAAGCGAAGCATGCGTGTATAAGAGATGTGAGGGAAATGCAGTGGTTTTTCTAGTGCTATATATTGATGACATTTTGCTCATTGGAAAAATTGTTAAGATATTTTCTTCAATAAAGGCATGGTTGTTCAAACAATTCAAAATGAAGGACTTAGTGAAGCGGCATACATCCTTGGGATCAAAGTAATAAGGGATCGTAAGAAAAGGATATTGGCTTTATCTCAAGAGCCCTACATATATGATGTATTAGATCGTTTTAACATGCAAGACTCCAAGAAGGGTAATTTACCTTTCAGACATGGAGTTTCTCTATCAAAGAGTCAGTGTCCTTCGACAACTAAGGAGATAGAGAAAATGAAGGCAGTTCCTTATGCTTCAGCATGTGGAAGCCTAATGTATGCCATGTTATGTACGAAGGAGTATATGTTAGTTTACAAGTTAGCAGATACCAGTCTAACCCATGATAGGAACATTGGAGTACAGTATAAACAATACTCAAGTACTTGTATAGGACTAAGGAGTATGTGTTAGTTTACAGGTCCTCAGACTTATTGCCTTTGGGATATATCGATTCAGATTTCCAAACAGATAGGGATAATAGAAAGTCCACCTTAGGATGTGTTTTTACCATGGGAGGTGGAGCAGTAGTATGGAGGAGTGTAAAGCAGAAATGCATTGTAGACTCAACCATGGAAGCCGAATATGTTGCAGCCTCTGAGGTAGCCAAAGAGGCTATATGGTTCCAAAACTTCCTGCTGGATTTGGATGTAGTTCCTAATTTGCCATGGAAAATCATGATTTATTGTGATAATACTGGAGCAGTGGTGAATACCAAGGAGCCACGGGCCCATAAGGCAGTGAAACACATAGAGCGTAAGTATCACCTCATACGGAAGTTCGTTAAGCGAGGAGATATTATTGTGGCTGATATAGCGTCAAAGGATAACTGGGCAGATCCTTTCACGAAGAGCTTACCAGCTAAGGCTTTTCAGGAGCACGTGAAAGCGATAGGAGTCAGACACTTGGTCACATAGTTATATAGTTGGTGGTGGATTGATTGTAATAAACACTGATATACTCAAAGAATATCTTAAGTATAAATGGGAGAATGTTAGGGTATATACTGAACTATTTTTTTGAAGTATATAATAATCTTTTGAGAATCTTGAATGCATGTTTTCACAATGTCTGTATATTATATATTGTAGACAATCTAGTATCAAATGGGATTGTAGAAGATTAGATTGTCAGACTCCTTATATAATATAGTAAAGGTTCATAGTCTAAGTGGTGTTAGACAAACCACTGGAATGACCGATGTATTATTTAGAAATAGTTTATCTTGACTATTGAATAATGCTTATGTATATTGAACAGGATCGAAATAGTAGAATAGTTTTTTTATTCTAACAATAAAGAAGAACTAAGATTCTACGATATTATTTTTGCTTAGGTTCTTAATCCGGATATAGTGATTATCACTTGTATTTAATGCACATGCCTTGGTTCATGCAATAAGTAATTTATTTTAAATTGTGAATTTATGTATTTGGCAATGACATTATATACAGAGTGAGATATTGACTATAAAAGGAAACCATGTCCGAAGAATAGTTTCGGGTGATGATGTCCTCTTGAAAGCTTATAAAGATAATTGTGCTTTAGTCCTGCAAGCATATTTGTTTTTGCAAAATTATAAGGTTGAGTGGATGATCAAGGATATAAGATGTTGATTAAATTAATTGTCAAAAATCAATATAATTAATGGACATGCGATATCTTAAACATGGGGAATTTAATAAGCAAATAATATGGGAGCTAAATTAAATAACTAATTTACGGAATTAGGAAAGGTAGTGCAAATATTAATTCTTTAATGGATTGAATTTATATTTAATGACATTGGGCTTGGCTCAGAATGTCATTAGGAGGCCCGACCTACTTAGCCATGATCCCTACTTTAGCCTATAAATATTCTAATTCTCCTGAAGCCAAAATAGAGGTGTGCGTGCATGTGTGTGCGAGAACACAGAAAATAACATCCTAGGGTTTGAGAGAGGAAAACGTTATTCTCAAGGAGCCAGCTAGGGTTTTGGATTTTCGGAGGTATCAGGAGAGGTAAACCTTGGGAGATTGAAGCCCACACTTCGTCCAAGGAGAATCGAGGAATACAGTAGAAGACGTGGATTTGAATTGCTTGCGCCATAGCAGTTAAGGTTAATGTTTTGTTTGAACTCTCTATTGAAAAATTCATATCATAAAATGCAGGGCCGAGATCCATTGTCTCAACAGCTTCCGCCTTTTTTTTGGGCGCGCCCTCAAGTTTTCGCACAGAAGATTTGTCTGGTGCAGAAGGGAAGAACAACATAAAAAAGAAAGAGTTGGAAGTAAAGAAAAGTAAGTAAGGAACGCCCTTACTTGGATCTGTGTTGAACTGGATTCTGACTTTGGGAACATCATACAGATAGAAAAAGTTCTTTTTCCATCCTTTCTCATGGCTGACTTTGCTTGAGGAGAAGCCCTTCTTGTTATGCTGTTTGTCTACCACCAGATAGTAGTAACCATGATCATATTTTCTTAGACTGAAGAAGTGACTAACTTCCTCCATGGTGAGGGCATGGAATCCCAAGTCCATATACATGATGTATAGAGCTAAAAAAGCTTATAACTGTTGGGGGATAGTTGGAGAGGGTCCAAGTCATATAGCTCAATCACATCCCTCAAGTAGGGATGTAGAGGCGCTCCAATACCTAAGGATACCAGCTTAGGACCGGTAACCATCCTTGGAATTCTGAAATTCCTACCATAGTTAAAAAGATGGGGGCGCATCGTGCTTAGAGGGCACACCCATATCCCTTCCATATCATAATACTTCATTACCCATTCTAATTGTTCATCTGGACAATTATATGAAAGCCCCACACAAAATAGTTTCCCTTGTTCCTTTCTGAAATGTTTCTTCACGGCCTCTATGCAAGCTTCATACTTGCTCCAGTCAAAATCTAATTCACTATCAGAAACTTCCCAGTGAATAAATGGAGTGGGTGAAAGTGCAGGGGAGGTAGAGAACTGAAGGGTATCCTCATTGAAAAAATTCATCTCATCACGAAGAGGTGATAAGTTCTCTTCAGGCGTGCCCTCTGAGTTAGGGGAAGTAGGCGCGCCCTGAGATGGACTAGAGGAAATCTCCTTATAAGAGAATTTGGATGGGCCTACGCCAACGTTGACCCCAATCATTGTGCTCCTATATCTGTCTGTGTTTAAAGACTCCAGCCAATCATCGTCATCAAATTCTATCTCAATAGGAGTAGGGGATCTTTCTTTCTGAACTAGCTTTTGTTTTCCATGACTCCGGGATAAAGGGATGTTTTTCGTGGAGGAACTATTTGAAGAATTTTCCCTTAAGTTTCCTTTTTTGGAATCTTGAACAAGGCACGCCACCCGATTTAAGAACTCAGGAGTGTGGTGGGCATTTGGAGGCTGAGGTTTGAAATAACTATTAGGAGGGGAGTAAATTCCAAGGTTTGAGAAAAATTCCTTGAAAGGGTGAAAAGGAGAAGACGCGCCCTCGTCTTCCAGCTATCAAAAGAAAAGCAAAAAAATATTGAGGGCGCGTCCAATTCAGAAAAAGGGAATATGAAAAACAAATAGTGGAAGGCATGCCTTGAGAAGATAACATGCCCCCATTCAAAAGTTACGCATGTTGATTTAGGCTATAATAATTATCTTCAGAAGGCGCGCCCTGTGCCAAGAAGGCGCGCCCTAACAAGGATAAGACCCATATGCTCTATTATAAGGATTAAATGTTAAAGTATTAGAAGATTAATGGATAAGGCGCACCTTAACCGGGAATGTATGTCTAAATCTTAGAATCTAAATACACTATTGATAATAAAGTTGGATGGCACACCCCAGATAAACGGGAAGACGCGCCCTAAGTTGTTGGCTCGCTTTAAGAAAATTTTACAATACGATACTGTGGATCTAAATTGGGAATGGAACAATAACGGTTGGAATTCTTAGAAACACAAATTTGGATTCATAACCCATTCATTATGGATCTAACTTATAATATATACGGATATACATACACAAATATATACACCATTTTATATATATCAAGAACAGAAGATGAACAGACTTTAACTACATTTCATATATTTAAGATGATCTAGTCAATGAAACTTGAAAAGGAGAAAATTTTTATGTACCTTTTTAGTCGACGAAGAGACTGACTGGAAAAGGTTTGAGAAATGAAAACGGAGAAGGCTGATTCTGAGCAAAACACAGTCCCGCCGGTATGGTGGTTTTAGGAAGAAAAGGTAAAGTAAGAGAGAAAATAAAGTAAAAAGTAAAAAAGCTGATTATGACTGGTATTTATAGGGGAAAGGGCACGTAATGAACCTTCAATCATGTCCATCACGTCGATCACGATTCCCGAGAAATAAGGGGAACCATTTTAAAACCGTTCAAAATTATAAAGACGTGTCCTCACGAAGGCTCACCCTCCTTGGTTATTATGGAAATTTGAATTTTGAATAAGATAATGATGTGTTCCAAAGCGGGCCCTGTGGAAGGCGTGCCCTGTAGGAGAATATTAATGGTATATGAATTTATACAAATTCTGATAAAGGAATGTAAAATTTCCAATCCCATTTATACTAGCATATGGAATTTGGGGGTAGTTGTTATGCCTGAAATTTGGTATAAACCCTATTTGGGTCAAAATCATATAATGTGGTCAAAATGGAGATATAAATGCCTAAAATTAGGATTAACCAAGGTAAGTTACCTTTATGACAAGAGATTAGGCGCGCCCTTTAAATAAGGAAAGACGCGCCCTATATGTGAGATAAGTAAAATGTCGTTGATTGAATATAAGCCAGGGATATTAAAGGGCGAGCCCTCATGAGGAGGGGAAGGCGCACCCTCATAAGAAGATTTTAAGAAGATTCCTTGAGAAGATGTTAGTTGTACGGTGTGCCCTGAGTATGGCTTGATGAGATATTAGCTTGGTCGTTTGGATAGGTTTTATTGAGGATTCAAAGAAGATGGAGATGATTATTACTAATGTATTTGCTACAGGTATTCTATTGAAGAACTCCTTCCTGCAATGCAACCATAGGAAGGTAGTGTCCGTGGTCAGAGACCTTCAGGGGTATGCCTGGATGGAAGGCCTCCTTCTTTAGTAAATTAGTGTCCTCATTAGGGATGTGGGGTAAATTCTGGTTTGTGCTTCGGGAGCTCTGTCTCTGTAGTCAATGGGTGTCCTCGTTGGGAGACTCTATTTGTATTATAACTCTTAACTAATTAGGAGTTATTTTGTATTATAATTAAGTCTCACTTAATTATTTAACAAATAAATTTCATAATTAATATTAGTAAATTCGAATATCAATATTTATCTAATTAATTAAGTCATACTTAATAAATATTATAAATAATTTGAATTACTTTAATATTAATTAAATCCAATTTAAATTAAATAATCCTTCAAGCATTCTTAGTGTGTGACCCTATAGGTTATTATTACGTTGGCACCAAATTTTAAATCTAATTTGAAATCGTAAATAATGAGCGGCATCTAGTAATACATCATTGTTACCCAAGTAATAATAATTGAATCAGTGATCGATTTAACCTTTTGTGAATAATTTACAATGTAATATAATCCCTTGAACCAAATATTATAGATTAAACTAGAGCCATATAATGTGTCATCCTCATCATAGTTTAATCCAAGTTTCCTTGATCAATGAGTAGACTATCATATCTTATCAACATTTGAGCATGGCCACGCATTTCATAGTCTATCTCACACAAGAGGCCAATAATATCACTCCTAAAATAGGAAGGTTAAATGCCATCTAGATCATTCATATTTCTCATACGATTCATAATATACCCAATGTCCACTTTTATCATTACCCGGTCAAGGATAACTTTTAATGGAATCAATGTAAATTAATTCTCGTATAGAAATATAATGACTTCAGGTCTAAGGACCATTACATCATTATCATTGTGAGAATTACTTATGACACAACAGACATGTAGAATCTCACATTGGGTCTGTCCAGCACCATGTACATATACATCTGCCTGTGTTTTTGACTTTAGTATCACTATACCTATGATCAATGAGATGTGATCATCAGTCAACAAACACACCAGTCTTAATGCATTATTATTGTCCCTTAATAATATTACTCAACTAGGGACCTTTAGGAATATTGATACTATTCTCATAATCTCATTTCTAAGTCACGTACTTAGAGATATAGAATTGCATATCATATTCTAAGGACATTTATTAATCTAACATTTATATCGCAGTAAATTAAGAATTAATAAATTTTAAATAGAATAATCGATAGAAAATAAACATTAATAATCCTAATGTCTTAAACTAAAACATCATAGTGTTGTCTCTAGGGCACAAACACTAACAATCTCCCACTTGCACTAGAGCCAATCACCCATGTACCTAATACTCATGGAACTAGTATGACCATCGTACTTCTGCTGCGACAAAGCCTTAGTCAGTGGGTCTGCAACACTATCATTACTATGCACTTTACATTTATATCTCCATGATCATTAATCTCATTAATAAGGTGATATCGCCTAAGGACATGCCTAAACAGTCTCCTTGGTTGTTTCAAAAAATATCAATATATTCAGCATCCTTTATAGAATCATCAATGTTCTTGCTGTGAACTATTCCATCTAACATCACTTATATTTAGACAAAACATAAACCAGACATAGACACATAATCATCCTTGTCTATCCAGAAATTAGGTTAAGAAACTAGTATCAGTATAACCCTTTACAACCGGTTCCCTATCTTCTCCATACACCAAAAATAAATCTTTAGTCCTCTTTAAGTACTTAAGAATATTCTTGAAAATTATCCAGTGGCCCTCACCTGGATTAGACTGGTATCTGCTCGTCATGCTCAAAGCATACAAAACATCAGGATAAATACATATCATTGTACACATTATAGATCCAATTGCTAAAGCAGATGGAGCTTTCTCAAACAGCCCTTATCATCTAATGATTTAGGGGGCAATTATCTTTTGAGATCACTATCCCATGAGACATCAAAACATATCCTTTCTTTATCTCCTGCATCCTAAAATGATGCAATATTTAATCAATGTAAGTACTCCGACTAGGTCGATTAATCTCCTTGATCTATCTCTATAGATCTTGATCCCTAATATATATAGGTAGCATCACCTAAGTCCTTCATCGAGAAACTATTTCCCAACCAAGTCTTAACAGCCTGTAGAGAAGGTATGTCATTCCCTATTAGTAATATGTCATCTACATATAGTACTAGGAATGCCACGTGGCTCCAACTAACCTTCTTGTAAACACATGGTTCATCTTCATTTTGAATAAAGCCAAATTCTTTGACTGTTTCATCAAAACGACGATTCCATCTCCTTGAGGCTTGCTTCAATCCATAAATAGATCGAAGCAACTTATAGACCATCTTAGCAAACTTGGGATTAATAAAACCCTCAGGTTGTATCATGTATACATCCTCTTCAAGGCTCCCATTTAAGAAAGCGGTTTTGACATCCATTTGCCAAATCTCATAGTCGTAGTAAGCAGCTATTGCTAGCAAAATCCTGATGGACTTGACCATAACAACTAGTGAAAAGGTCTCATCACAGTCTATACCATGAACTTGTTTGAAACCTTTTACCACTAGTCGTGCTTTATAGGTCTGTACCTTACCATCCATGTCAGTTTTCTTCTTGAAAACCCACTTGCACCCTATAGGTTTTACCCCTTCAGGTGGATCAACTAAAGTCCATACTTTATTTTGATACATGGATTCCATTTAGGATTTCATGGCCTCTAGCCATCTCTTGGAGTCTGGACTGTTCATAGCATCTTTGTAGGTAAGAGGCTCATCATTATCTATGAGCATTACATCATCATCTTGAGTCAAGAGAAATCCATAATATCTCTCTGGCTCATGACGAGCCCTATTAGATCTACGAACAACCTGTGTTTCCAGAGCAGGAACATCTTGATGTACTTCCTGCCCATTTTCCAACTCTGGTTCAATATTATTTTGTACAACTCGATCTTCATCGAGATCTATAGTCCTCCCACTAATTTTCTTTGAAAGAAACTCTCTTTCAAAAAATAGAGCGGTTCGAGCAACCAACACTTTGTTCTCGGTAGGATTATAGAAACTATACCCTTTAGTTTCTTCAGGATATCCCATAAAATAGCATCTATCTAATTTTGGTCCATGCTTGTCAAAGGCTAAACATTTTATAAAGTGCATATGCAGCTGTTTCTAGAGCATAACCCTAGAAACTGAATGGAAGATCCGCTTGACTCATCATCGATCGCACTATGTCCAACAAGGTACGATTTCTCCTCTAAGAATCTCTATTCCATTGAGGTGTTCCAGAAAGAGTAAGTTATGATACACTATCACACTCCTTCAAGAAACTCTTAAAATTGAGGTTTAAGTATTCTCCTCCACGATCTGATCATAAAACTTTTATACTTTTCCCTTGTTTTCTTTTCTACTTCGGCCTTATATTTTTTGAACATTTCAAAAGAATCGGATTGGTTCTTCATAAGAACCACATATCCATATCTACTGAAATCATTAGTAAATGTTATGAAGTAGTATAAGCCCCCTTGCCATCATACGCATTCGACCACATACATCATTATGTATAAGTCATAATCGTTCGGTGGCCCTTTAACCTGATCAGGTAAAAGAAGCTTTAGTCATTTTGCCAATGATACAAAGTTCGCATCTTCCGTATGATTCAAAATCAAACTTATCCAAGTATTCATCTATATGTAACTCAGAAATGTGTTTCTCATTAATATGGCTTAACGACAATGCTAGAGGTAATGTTTGATTTGAGTGAACTTTGAACATATAAATTGTTAACTAATTGTGCAACATTATAAGTCTTATCATTGAAATAGAATAAACAACTATTGTTTATTTAATTAAAATGAAAACCTTTCTTGTCCTTACAAGAAATTGATTTAATGTATCCCCTAAAGGCAGGCACGTAATAACAATTTATCAAGTTCTCAATCTCGCCTATATGGGCAAAATTAGGTATCGAGTTCCTTCAACTAGAGCAACAACTTTTGCTCCAATTCTAACCCGATACCTGAAGCTTGACCATTGCTAGTCTTCTTCTTTAGATCTTCCAAACAAGCTCTCGACAATTTAACTTCCAATCATCCGGTTATTTCCACAAGAATGACAATCATCTCCTTTAGCAACACCACTATCAGGCTTCAAAAGCCCTTTTGGATTGGACTTTGGTTTGGCACTGAATGAGATCAAATCTTCACCTTGCCTGTCCACTTTCCTTTCCCATTTGAATTCCATATGTACATCATCAATATGGACGTAATTCATGCCTTTACCGTGTTATTTTCAGCAGTTCTAAACATGCTTAACAACTCACTGAGTGTTCTGTCTATCTCATTCCTTTTGTTTTTAACAAACTGAGAATAGAAGTTGTTCAAAGATTGTTTGATCAAATCAAGCCGAGTCTCTAGACTATTCTTGAAACCCAAAATATCAAGGTACATACACCTATCATCTTTAGAACATGTGGTCCAACTGGATATCATTCTCCCATTAATCCAAAGTATGGTGCCTTATTATTGTCAAATCTTTCTGACGAGCCTATCCTTCAAACATCCTTTGAAGGTGCTCAATCATATCATAAGCATCATTATGCTCTTGTTGCTTCTAAAGCTCAGCACTCGTAATTACAAGCATGAGACATGAAACATCAGTTGCATAATCAATTTGCTTCTGGTAAGCATTTTGTTCAGCACATGTTTCATTCTCAGCTAGAAGAAATAAGGGAGGGGTTTGAGTGACATCCTTGAACCTGAGGACAATCCTCAAGTTCTCGTGTCAATTGTGGAAATTATTTAATGTCAGCTTGTCCTTCTCAAGGACTATTACATAGAGAAGTTATTTGTGTTATTTGTCATTTGATATCTACAATATTAAAGTGCATAAAATGACTTAGTCTACAAGTGATCATTAAATTATGGTCAAGTGATTATTCATATATATATATATATTCACAATATATATCTCCCACTATTTTTATCAAATCAATAGCCCTAACTATTAATTCGGAAAAAATATCTTCTATATCCTTTTTAGTGAGCCAAGATCCATATTTCACCACGCGTTAGGTCAGCTTTTGCCTTTCTCCTAAAACATGATTATTTAGGTAGACAACATTTGTCAATTATATCAACTATATAACTCTTGGATAGCTTGGTGGAACAACATTATAAATCTCGCCAAACTCTATGCCTCTAAGTTCACAATCCTATTGTGATAACTTAGTTAAGTCAAACCCAATAGTCAAAAAGTATCAATATACTTCAACACATCTCCCACGATAGATAGGAGTACTTCGCTTTGGCGAACCTACTCCTGGTCGATCTAGGGGTTAACGCATTGGAATCATTGGAAGGCATCTGATCAACTTATTATTAACTTTGGGGTTTTGTTAATTTTAAAACGATCATGATCCCATCATAAAGAGATTCCCAATTTTTCCTCAAATAAAATACTTCAAATCAATATTCTTCAATGGTTTGATTTCCAGATAGTGAGGGAATCACAATGGTCTCGCTTAAAACCCACAACCTTACAAGTTCAAAGAACTCGCTTTTGACAAAATCGCCCCATGTTAGAAATAAAAAAATTTTGTATTTTATTCCGTGTTTCATAAACACGAGAATCTCATAATCGTTTGTTAATTTTAAAATCTTGAGTCATTACAGATTTTATCTTGTTTAGAAAGCATGGCATGGGTGTCGTATCTAATACATACATCCTCAATCTAATTAAGCATGCATCTTTATAAACTACTCTACACATACATTCATCATATGCTCATATATATGCAAAGTGCAATAAATCAACGTGGTTGGTTATGGATTTATCCTATGTGATCTTCATCAAGCTAATGACAAAGATCTAGGTCAATCTAAGGTGAAAAATAAATACAGGCTAACTATTACATGTCTTATTTCTTGTATTGCTTCCTTGGATGGCCTCCATGTGAGATTACCCTTCCTTGATCTTCAAATCTTCATGTCTTCATGTACATTACACGAATGAAAAATAAAAACTAATCTAATGTACTTATAATAAGAACTCGAGTTACATTCGATATTTAATAATTACAAGATCAAACGACATGCAAGCCGTATTTAGAAAACCAAAACCATTATCCTAAGGTCATAAGCCATAACCATCCACCATGCTCAATTAACACATAATAACATGTTAAAACACATAATATGATCTTAACATATCATATCCATCATGATATAATCATAAAAACCAAATATAGCAAAAATCATAAAATTCGAAATTAAATCTGATCACATTAAATCGCAGATTACAGGGTCTAAACGACGTCAAACGCCTTACAGATAAGTCGATAATAGCTTTAGCTATTTGTTTTGTTCAGACGCTCGATTCCATATGAAATAGCATATTCGTTCGCCAAAATCGGACAACAGACCTAGATTTCAGCAAATCCGCTGCATCCAATTCAAAATCGTATCAAATACGATTCTTATAATAATAACAAACACAAAACATGTATATATCGGTATATATACAAATTATATAATCATCATATGATTATACAACTCTAATGAATATCATATATTCAAAACATATATATACATACGCACTATATAAACATAACAACATGTAAAACATATAAAATTGTATACATAACAGTCATGGAATATTGTATACATGTTATCATCATAAAACCAGTAAACACATAAATGAATTAAACACTTTTTGCAAGTAGCTCTGATGCCATTGATGGGTTTCGAGCACATAAACGCAACGGAAACAGTAATTAAAAATGTAAAAAAAAAAATTTTCGAAACCCACCGCAGGATCCATGCAAAAGCATATATTTAATTCGTAGATCAGATTGTTTACCTTAAGAAGCTTTACCAATTGGTTGACTAATGGAGATCCAAAGCTTGTTCAATCACTACGCATCCCGCTCTCGCGATCTACGCTCTATCGGTATCCACACGAATGCTTGAACTCAAGGATTGGATGTGTACTAGCACAAACTCGTTTCTTCTCGCTCTCTCCATCTTCTCCCTTGGTGGCTAGGGTTTTAGTAAAAAACTTGCTTACAAAATCAGCCACACAAGAGATATTATATAGAGAGTATAAAAAAAAACAAATTATAACTCTTAGAGGAGTTATTATTAATTCGAAATTTCTATTTGTATTATAATTAAGTCTCACTTAATTATTTAACAAATAAATTTCATAATTAATATTAGTAAATTCGAATATCCATATTTATCTAATTAATTAAGTCATACTTAATAAATATTATAAATAATTCGAATTACTTTAATATAATTTAAATCCAATTTAAATTAAATAATCCTTCAAGCATTCTTAGTGTGTGACCCTATAGGTTTTTATTACGTTGGCAACAAATTTAAAATCTAATTTAAAATCGTAAACAATGAGCGGCATATAGTAGTACATCATTGCTACCCAAGTAATAATAATTAAATCGGTGATCGATTAAACATTTTATGAATAATGTACAATGTAATATAATCCCTTTAACCAAATATTATAGATTAAACTAGAGGCATGTAATGTGTCATCCTCATCATAGTTTAATCCAAGTTTCCTTGATCAATGAGTAGACTATCATATCATATCAACATTTGAGCGTGACCACGCATTTTATAATCTATCTCACACATGAGGCCAATAATATCACTCCTAAAATAGGAGGGTTAAATCCCATCTAGATCATTCATATTTCTCATACGATTCATAATATACCCAATGTCCACTTTTATCATTACCCGGTCAAGGATAACTTTTAATGGAATCAATGTATATTAATTCTCGTATAGAAATATAATGACTTCCGGTCTAACGACCATTACATCATTATCACTGTGAGAATTACTTATGACACAACAGACATGTAGAATCTCACATTGGGTCTGTCCAGCACCATGTACATATACATCTTCCTGTGTTTTTGACTTTAGTATCACTATACCTATGATCAATGAGATGTGATCATCAGTCAACAAACACACCAGTCTTAATGCATTATTATTGTCCCTTAATAATAATACTTGACTAGGGACCTTTATGAATATTGATACTATTCTCATAATCTCATTTCTAAGTCATGTACTTAGAGATATAGAATTGCATATCATATTCCAAGGACATTTATTAGTCTAACATTTATATCGCAGTAAATTAAGAATTAATAAATTATAAATAGAATAATCGATAGAACATAAACATTAATAATCCTAATGTCTTAAACTAAAACATCATAGTGTTGTCTCTAGGGCACAAACACTAACACAAACACCGTTCATACTTCCCGATGAACACTGTTCATACTTTCCGACGAACACTGTTCATAAAATCCGATGATTATTGTTCATGTTTTTCGTCGAAGAACCACCGTCACAGATTTTTTTCCAGCTACGAACCTCAAACTTTGTTTCTCCAAAATTCCTCCGTCAACACATATGAAAAAATTAAGCAAAAAAATGAGCATTCAAAAAAATGAACCGCTCTTGTAGAGGGTGTGAACATCGACACATACCGATGATTCAGTCTCCTTTAGGAGGCGCAAATGCTTGACGGAGGAAAATGAGTCCATCGAGGATGGAGACTGTTACAAAGAAACCAACTCCTATGAACCTAACCAAGCACAACATGATGATGCTTAAACACTACACATCGAGAATAATAAAATCTCATCGGAAAGCCCTTTATAAAAAAGAACTTAAACAACGATCTTAAGATGCTTTCAATGTATTATCTCCACAACTCCACAGACTAAGAAGACTTCACCCACCTTTTTGACGATAGAATGTCATTCGAATTCTTGCACCTGAACAATGACCTTCTTGAAGTGCTCAAAGACTCCACATAACTCAAAGTGAATTAAGCCAAGGGGTTTTAAGGTGAATGACCTAGTGCTAAGGGAAGCTGCAACTTCAATACCTTAAAAAGTCATCAAAATGTCCCCACCTTGGGAAGGACCTTACAAGGTCAACAAAGGTCTGTAGTTCTGGAACCTATCGCCTCTCACAATGTTAGGAGCAATTGATGATATCAAGCAGAAACTATCAGAATTTCACATCAGAACTTATATCAACGGATGATGATGACATCATCGGATGATGATATCGACGGATAAGGATATCGATGGATGATGATGTCAACAGATGATGTAATCAGTATTTGTCACATCAGTTGATCTTCGATAAGGAAAAGGAAACAGGAACTCAAGGCGTTGAAGGACTTTATCTTAGAAGCATTGTATAGGTTTCCTTGTTGGTAATATAATAGGATTCCTTATACATTGTGTAGTTATGCTCTATATAAAGCACATATTAGGTTCATGCTATATACATTGCGACATTGTTATATCTTTCGCATAACCTATTAGCTTTCAAGGATATTTGTTCATCCTTTCGAGAGAATACATTTGTAATAAGTTTTTATCAGTTAATATAAAAGCTGTTGATTTTGTTGAAGCTTTGTTGAATTGATTGTATTAACTGTATTCACCCCCCTCTACAGTTGATTAAGGGCTTAACACACAACTTGATGGAACTCTAATTACAAATGCATGAAGTACCATTCACCTCAAAAAGTTTAACCAATAACAAGTCCTCAACAAAAGACTCCCTTCAAGTTATTAATTTAGGATCCAAGTAAGTTTTCTACTTATGTAATCAAGTTGCTTTCACATTCCAGTCACCTAGCTAATCTAAAGGTGAAATATGTCGACACTCATTTGTTTCTTTTGTTTCATGAATGAAAAACTATCATGCTCCTTCTTTTAAAGTATTCTTTCAAAGTAAAAACAATGTTAATATAAAACTGCATGACAAAATTACATTCAACACTGTCTTAATCCAAGTTCTTATAAAATATTTTCATTTCTCATGGGTAGAAAAATATTTTGAGCAATATTATATTTTAGATTATTTTCATTTCTTTACAAATACATATAAGTTATATTCTCTATTTATGTCAATCGTTCAACGACCAAGTTCATCTCTAAGAAGGCAGAACTCCGGAGGAAGAGAATTCCAAAATAAGCATCTACGAAAAATCCTACAAGTAGCTCATTGAGCTCTAGTAGTAAAAAAAGGTGGAAAAACAGTCGCCAAATGTAAAATATCGGCTTATGTTTCTGAGCAAAGAAAAATATTTTCTAAAATTAATAGAACCGAAAGAAAAGCAAAAGATAAGTAAATAGAATGGCGTTCAATAGACACTTCGATGTGGAAAAGTGCCACTTCCCAACATGCTTGAAGAGCCCGACCCCTATGTGATTCAATAATCTCCCAATAAAGCACCTTCTATAGACCAGTTCGGTGGCTTCACTGAGTCTTTAGACTTCGTCCACCTCTTCGAGGATCGAACCATCTTTACGGGAATTCAGAAGTTGTGAAGCATCAGTTCTACTCTGCGTATTTAAAAGAAAAAAGAAAGCCTCATGAAAAACTCTTTAGTGTACTTAAATCATTTCAAAATCGAGATCTTCGAAATACCAAATATGATTGAAAAGATAACTATCAATTACTCAAATAGCAAGCGGGGCTAGGTTCATACGTGGTCTCCTCCTTGAAATGGTTTTAAAAAAGAACCCCATATTACTTCAAAAGACTACAAAAATATTTAAGCATAGTCTAAACTTGTTGGTCTCCATAGTCAAAGAGAAGATAAGTATTATGATCATTCTTCACAATGATAGTATTGCGGGAACAATAATAAAGTGACATAATTCAAAGGAGGTGGGATCAACACTCATCCTCCTCTACAATAAACATATATAAACTTCCTCGAACCTCAGAGGGGTCAAATTCTTAAAGGATGCCCCCACCATGAGGGCGTTTCCCCCAGTCCCCAAGAGGTACGGGACTTCATAAAGCTCAACGTCAGCAGAGTACCGATCATCACCATCCTCAAAACGTATTCTTAATATAAACCACCAAGCTTCATGAACCCCAATCAAGCGATAAATACTGTGAGTACCAATTATCTCATTTCTCATCTCGCCCAATGAGATCTATTAGTTCAAAGCTTGATTTTAAAAGTCTACATCTATTAGTTCAATATATAGTGAACTACGCCACTTGAAATAAATAAAGGAAACATGATAAAAAACTACACCAATGAAAAGTAAACTCGCTAATGTTTGTGACAAGGGAGATAAATAAACATGTCAAAAGGATGTTTATCATCTGAGTACCAAACTATAAAAGTAATTTGGAATCAATGGAGTCATCCTCCTCACGACTCCTGAAACGGCTCAACTAGCTCAAAGACACTACTCCATTTATCTGAAAGAGCCTGACACAAACCGTCTCAAAGACCTCAATGGCTCACCGACCCCCCAACGATTGAAGTAATATACATCTAAAAAAGTCTTAACCTTAGAAGTTTATTCACAAATAATATAATACAATGAATCTTATTTCCAATAATACTTCCATAATAATCTACGGAAAATAAAATGACGAATACATAAAGGGAGCATCGAGGTCTATAGGAACAAGGGCTCAATGAAAGAATAACCTAAAATCATTCCATGTCAGATTTAATATTCATAACTTTCATCAAACTTATATTTCAAAAGGCTCACTTTGTTGACGTGGCATCCTCACAAAGCATTAGTCCTCACCAACTTCGTTATTACGTGTTCTATGAGCTCAATCAGTTATATGTTTCTATACCTCTCAAAGTCCTCACGAAAATCGAATCCACAGCCCAACAACCTCGCGAATAGAGAATCCAAAATCTCCACCAAGAGCGAATCCAAAGTTCTCATGCATCTCGATTGCACCTCATAAAGAACAAATTAAAAGACCTCACGAAGAGCGAATTTGAAGAACTCGTGAAGCGCGAATCCAAAGTCCTCACAATAGCGAATCTAAAAACCTCGCGAAAAGAGAATCCAAAGTCCTCGCCAAGTGCACATCCATAAACACCTCGCCCAAAGCGAATTCAAATTACTCGAGAAGAGCGAATTTAAATTCCTGGCGAAGAGCGAATCCAAAATCTTCGTAAGTGTGAATCCAAGACCTCATGCAGCTTGAGGACAACTCAATCCCCACTTACCTCAAGCAGTAATCTGGTTAAAAGGTTCTTATGATTCATAACTCCATGAAATAGCACTCCTCATGTAATATTAGACCTCTCCAACTTTATTAGTACGTGTTTTGTAAGCTCAATCAATTATATGCTAAAAATGTTTTGCAAAGGGCAAATCCAAAGACCTCGCAAAATGTAAATCCAAAATCCTCTCCAATAGTGAATCCAAAAACTTACGAAAAACGAATCCAAAGTCCTCGCCAAGAGCGAATTCAAAAAACTCGTGAAAAGTGAATCCATATTCCTCGCCAATAGCGAATCCAAAAAACTCATGAAAAGTAATTCCAAAGTTCTCTCCAAGAGAAAATCTAAAAAACTCGCGAAAAGTGAATTCAAAGTCCTCGCCAAGAGTGAATCCAAAAAACTCTCGAAAGCGAATCCAAAGTCGCTAAGAGGAAATCCAAAGACTTCTTTGGCTTCATTCGACCTCTCTTACAGCGAGTCTAGAAACATCTCTCCAAATTCAAATTCAAAGATCTCGCCAAGAGCGGATCCAAAGACTTCGATGACTTCCCAAAATACTTTGTCAACTTCATCGACCTCGCCAAGAGTGAATTCGATAGATTTCATCAAATTTATTCAACTTCATTGGACCTCACCTAGATCGAACCCAAAAGAATTCACCGAGTTCATTCAGCTTTATTCGACCTTGCCAAGAGAGAATCTAAAAATCTTCGTCAACTTTATTCGGCTACATTCGACTTCGCCTAGAGCGAGTCTAAAATACCTTGCCAAAAGCGAACTTAAAGACCTCGTCAAGAGGGAATCTAAAGACTTCTTCGGCTTCATTCAACTTCGCCTAAAGAAAGTCTAAAAACACCTCTCTAAGAGCAAATTTAAACACCTCGCCAAAAGCAAATCCAAAGACTTTACCGGCTTCCTTCGACTCACCTAGAGCAAATCTAAAATAACTCGCCAAGAGCGAATCCAAAGATCTTGAAGGCACCTCAATCTTCATTGACCTCAACCAATAATATGCTCAAGGGCTCCATATGCTCCATAACTCCATGAAAAAGCTTAACAAAGCTTCATTTTACTTCACGCACCTCAATGACACCTCAATGTCCAAAGTTCTCAAATACCTCATGGAAATGAGTTCTAAGATCTATAAAATACGATAAATGTACATAAGAAAGCTCTTCACAATTACAAATAAGTTCAACTCTCAACAAATTAAAAGAAGGTCAAATCTTCAGTCAATCACCTCACAACTTCATCAAGCCAACACGGTCATTACTTTCATCTTCTCATGAAATTACCTCGACAGCTCAACCAGCTCATTCACCTATGACGCAGGCAAGTAAATTTCGCAGGACCTCCATTCTTACTTACATTATACATACAGTTTAGCTCAAGGCAAGTTAAAAAATTACAAAATTATCAAGAGGGAATATTCGAAGAGCCAATTTTATCATTTCCCATCTTCGCCCACAAATCTTCTAGATAAGCTTCAAAGATATCTCCACCTCTGAATGCTTCTCTTTCAAAACTATAAACAACCTCTTCAGCTCACACAGTTCAACAATAGTTGGGCAATAGGAACAGAGCCCAATTGGTTCAAGGATTTCAAAAGAAACGCAAAAAATATAAATAAATTAACATCTAGGGACTTCAAGGCCATATTGCATGGTCTCCTGAAAATGTTACTAGAAACATAATTAAATTGAATAGATGAGCTCCCAAATGTAATTATCCTTCTTCAAGCTTAGAGAGGCGTCTGAATTTGTAGCTTTCAGCTCACGAACCTCATAACGAAGCTTCGAGACCTTAACCATCTTAATTACTTCACCCCGGTTCAAAAATTTCTCCAACTCATATGGTAAAATGAAGAAAATATGAAGAAAAAAGTACAAAGTAAAAGAAACTGATAGCAACAAGCAAAGGCAAAAATAATACAATTAACTATCAAAGTTCAAACTCTGAAAGACCTAAGTTCATGAATCTACAGAAAATCGGCTCCATGGACAACGATAAAATAAAGTTCAAGGTTCAACTGAAAACACTTAGATTTAAAAAAAGAAAATTACAAAAGCCTTCAAGAGGCATTACCTAGGCTATGTACTCATGCGCCACCATCTTCGAGATGGTTCGAAGAACCATTCCTTCGGCCAACTTTGTTCTGCAAGTCAATAAGATAAAATTAATAAAAAGTGCACCCCATAACATCTTCATATTTGTAATTACAGATTCACACTTTGTTATCAAGCTCGAGTTATCAGCTAACAGGTTAAAAGCCTTCTCATCCGTGGCCATCTCCTCGGCTAACAAACTAGAGGAATTTTTCTTATATATAGAATTCAAAGTCTTTAGCTCACGGACTTTACGACTTATTTTTAAAGTTTCGAAAAAATTAACCACATCAACATGGTTCAACAGCCTCAACAACTTTATTGACAATGGAAGAACAAAATGAATGAAAGTCAAAATGAGGTCAACTAAGAACCATATCAACAAAAATAATATCAAAAGAAGAGTATCCCACTAAAATAAACGTAGAAAAAGAAGACCATCAACATAATTCTTGCACCTCTTAAACCCAATTCCAGCAGATTCAGCAACAACTGCTCGAGAACAAGAACTTAATTCGGTCTTAGAAGCCAAAGCCACTTCGTTAGAGCTCGGATACGTTAAATACTCCTTGAAATTCTCATTATGGTGAAAATGTGAAGACCCCCACCTCGGCGCCTATTCTTACTGTTAGGTAATGAATACAACACATAGGGGGGTGAATGTGTTTTAAATAATTTTAATGGCTTTTTAAACTGTTATGAATGGTGAACAAGGTAATCTGTATTATAGACATAATATGCTTTAACATAATAATTAAAACATGCACATGAACACACTTATCTTTGAAAACTCACTTATTCAATATTAAAATCAAGCTAGTGTTTTGCTACAAATTTCTGGGTTCTTTGTTGATAAAGAAATCAGCTTCTCTCTTGAGAGTTACAAGAATTCATATCTATTTTTGTTACTCCTAAAACAAACCATCCAGTGTTTACTTTATAGAACAGTAAACACTGATTATACATAGCATGCAATAGTATTGTAACACCCCCAGATCCGGGGTCGGGGATCCGGGTCGTCACGGTCTTTCTTTCCACAATATCACTTCACTTAATTAATAATAAATAACCTTATGCTGTGACCCCACACTAACACACACCACAACCCGTTATAGTCTCAGAGATGAAATTTAAATAAGTACAAGTCTTTGAATCCACAATTTAAAAGTTATTACAACCCGAAATGATTACTTGATAAATTTACAGTTGATTGCCATTATCTGCCATAAGTTATAATTATACATAATTGATTCTCAAAAGTAGATGGTCTGATCTACAATAGATCTACCTCTGCAGCTATAGCAGCTACAACATCAACGGGAAGACGCGGGATGCTTCCCACGCGCTTGCGCTGGGTCTGCTGGAGTCTGGCCATCTTTCCTAACTGTTGTTGTGTGATGAAGAAATAAAGCAAGGGTGAGCAGCAAGCCCACCAAAATAATATGTATAATGATTTACAATATATGAGCCTACTCATAATACTCATGAAAGTCTTGGTCAAAAGAAATGAACCAAGTTTGATATCTTAATGCGATGAAGTCGCAAAATATTCAGTATATATACATATATACTTTTCAAAATATTGGAAGTCCTCTTCCATGCATAATATACACAAAGTCCCAGTGTATAACTGTATAAAAAAATATCGTTGCAAGGTGATCTCATATATCTAACCTTGTCTCAACGTTTTTCTGAAAATCTTTGTCATTCATAAGACAATTATTAATTAGATATAAGTTTAAAAGATGAGGTTACCAAATACCCCAATATACTTATATCTTACCCAATACTACTTGAACTACCACCGTTCAAGTTATAATCAGTTTCAAAAGTTCATCACATAGATGAGACTACAAGACAAGATTTGAATAGATTCAATCTTTGAAATATTATTGAATGAAATAAAGTTACGAGATACTTTATTTAGTCTCGATATATATATATATCCACATATATATACCTCTTAAACATTTCCTGGAACCTCTGTTATGTAAAGTATGAACAGAGTTTGAAACATCCAATGAATTTTGGAAAGGAAAAGAATTATGGCATAAACCCGATATCTTGCTGATCAGGCAAAGATACCAATAAGTAACCTTTTCTACTGTAGATGGATGAATTCCTCACCGGTCATCACCCTGGCCGCATTAGGACCTCGCGCTAGACCGTTACCCGGCCCCTCACGCGTTGATGGACTGCCACCCAGCCACTTACACAATAATAGACCGTACCCCGGCCTGTCGCTTATGCCGACTCAATTAGATGGGCTTACTTCCCGAACGTTGGGCAAGTAATCAATTCATTTACCAAAACTGCAACCTCGTTGCGAATATAAAATACACCACAGAGCTGGATTCCCCAGGTTTTGAGCGAGTATTTAAATCCCCTTAAAAAGGAAGATCTTAAATATAAAAATGAGTTTTGGGATCCGCTCTGACTTTAAAAATCATTTTGAAGACTCGAAAACACTTTAAAGAGTGTTTGGAGTAAAGCTGATTTAATGAAGTAAATCAGTCCCCAGAATATTTAGAAAATGACTTAATATTATTATTTAAATAATATTCCCATAAAGAATAATCTTTATAAAAATAATTGAAGTAGAAGTATTAAAGCTTATACTTGAAACGAGTATTAAATAACCAAAGATATAGTTATATGAAAGTATTATCTTTATTTGAATAATCGAAAATAAGTTTGATTATTGACACCTTATTCTTTAATAAAATAAAGAATATACCTCAGCAAATAATCGGAGTCATAGATCCTCAAATGAATATTCAAATAATATTCATTAAATAATATAAACTGAGTCATAAGCCCTCGAAGGAATATTCAAATAATATTCAATAAATAATATAAAAGAGTCATAAGCCCTCGAATGAATATTCAAATAATATTCAGATAAATAAATAAAAGGGTCATAAGCCCTCGAATGAATATTCAAATAATATTCAATAAATAATATAAAGTTAAAGTTATCGAATAAACCTTATTCGATTAATAGTTTTGAAAACTATGACCATATATATATAAATATATATATATATATATATCCATATCCATATATACAAAATCTACTCGGGATCCTCGACTCCCGGTTTTAGAAAATATTTTCACCTTTGGGTCCCTATACTAAGGGTATATGCAAGTTACCGCTATCCTCTAGCATAGGTATTATCAACTGAACCAACAGATATATATTTCAAGAATATGAAACAGGCATGCATATATATCATATCACATGCTACAATATATCGCAAGAATTTGCTAAATAACCAACATGCATCTATCGCAAGATAATGCATATACAAGTGTATACATCACAACAACAGTATAACGGATAGAATACTTGCCTGAGCGACTGGGGGGTTACGAATGGCTCGGGACGAGTCTGGTAACCTATAAACAACAAGTAAGTTGGAATTAAACCAAAGTCACTTGTAAATCTATACTTTAACTAACTTAGACTCTAACGCTTATTCTGCGCTTACTGATTCTCTTAAGTCACTCGAGTACCCTCGGCTCCACCATTTTTAATAATTTAACCTTTACGAGTTTTAATGCGATTCCTTCGCGAGTGTCTTACCAACTGCCTAACACACTTACCATAAATGTTTCATACATTAATTAACCCTTTTTGGTCTTTAACATATGTTTCAAAGTAAGGCGAGGGGAAAAGTTTCGTTCGCGAAACGCCGTTACTTGAAACGGTCGTTTCTCCTAAACCGTGCATCGGAATCGAACGAACTATATATCAAAACGAAGCTCGTAACATGAGCTATCTAAACATGGCAGTGGTCATAATCTAGCAGGGGGTCCTCGGGTCCTAATGTTATGCACAAAACAGTCTAAAGAAAATCGGACGTTACGACGGCTATGTTTACGCGATTACCAATATTTATACCACTCCAATTCTTTACCAATTCACTACAAACCACCCAACCATCATCAATACATCAAACACAACTTATATCAAGGCAAAGTCAGTCCATAATCTCAAGGTTTTCCAACTTATTCAACCGCAAACATGATCTACTAACCATAACTTAAGATTCATTAACCATTAACCAAGATTCATATCCAAAATCACCACAAATCCAACCAAACTATCTAACATACATGGATCTTGCTATACATACATGGATATTTCTATATATACATTAATCCATCCATAAACTCATCAAAACTCAAAGTTCAAACTATAAGTTAAAGGTGAAAGTTGTTTATACCTCCTTGAAGCTTCCTAACACAACCCAAGAGCTTTGAATGCCTAAAAGAACCTTGATCCTTGCTTGTATAACCTTAATCTTTCATAAAAATTCAAGAAAACTAAAGTTATTTCTTGAAGGTTACTATTCACCATCTTCTTCCTTGATTTATTGGAAGAGATTGTGAAGGAATTAGGAGCTTAAACTTATAGCATATCCATATCTATGTACAAGGAAGCTTAGATAATTACCTTGTGATTTAACAATGCTTGGAACTTGATTTTTGAAATTCTTGCCCTTGAAAAAGATGAAAAGCCGAGAGCAAGATGATGAGAATGAAATGATTTTGTGTTTTTTGATTTGTTTGGCTTAGCTTGGTTGTTTTTTGTTTTGTTTTTGGTTAATTACCTTAATAACCTTATATTTGTGTGGTTATAAACCAACCACACCTCCTCCTTCCCTATGTCATGCTTACATCACATTGCTATGTCATCCTCCATTCCTTGTCCTCTTCTCATTGGTTGGGTGACATCACTTCCTCTAATCCCTTTGCTTAACTTCCTAATTGTTTGCCTAATGACCGCTGATCTGTTATACGGTTCGCTTAACTTTCATTTTCGTTTATCGTTTGAGGGATCATACCCGGGATCTTATTACTTAGGTTCCCTTAACCTTTCTCTATATATTATATTCCTTTTATGATCCTCTCCTATAATCCTTTAATTTAAATCCTTTTTATCCTGTTACCTTATACTCAATTCTCTCCGTATCTAGTGGATTTCCGGGAAAAATCAAAGTGTTCGGATTTGGATTCTGACGATCTTTACATACACTTATATCCCATATAAAGTACTAATAAAATCTCAGAATATCAATAACAGAACCCCTACATAGTGTGGCATGAAAAGTTTTCTCATTCAGCAAAAACACTATTCATAAGGGTTTCAAAAATTTCTCAAAAATTGGGGTTATTACAGTCTCCCCTCCTTAAAAGGATTCCGTCCCGGAATCAGATAGAAATAAATAGGGATACTTTCTTAGTATTGCACTTTCTAACTCTCAAGTCAATTTTCCCACATTGTGGTTCTACCATCAAACTCTGACTAGTTTGATAACCCTTCCCCTAAGCACTTGTCCCTTTTCGATCTATAACCCTTTCTGGTTGCTCCCTATAGGGTATGCCTGGTCGCATGCCTATGCGCTCATATGCCCTTATTTATCTGGCATCCGAATTACATTTTCTTAACATTGATACGTGAAACACGTTACGACCTGCTATATGTTCGGGGTTAGGGCTAGCTCATATGCTAACTTCCCAAACGTCTTAATATATCCAAGGGTCCAACAAATTGTAGTCTTAGCTTTCCTTTCTTTCCGAACCTCATCAATCCTTTCCAAGGGGTACCTATAACATTACTAGGTCCCCTATTTCATACTCTTTATCCTTTCGTGTCAAATCAACATACTTATCATGTCCATCTTGGGCTACTACCAGCCATCCTCTGATTAGATCTATCATATCCTTGGTCCTTTGGACTACTGCGGGTCCGAGCATCTTGCGCTCTACAACTTCATCCTAACATAAGGGAGATCGATATTGTCTTCCCTCAAGGATCTCATAAGGCGATATCTCAATACTGACATATGATCTATTGTCATAAGAAAACTCAATCCGCGTTATGTGATCATTCAAATTTCTTTCAAGTCTATTGCACAGACTCTCATTATAGCTTCTAGATTTATAGCTTTTGCTTCTTAATACCCATTCTTTTCCAGTTCGTAATCGCTACTACCTTCCGTTCCTAATATTATACTGGTTATACTTTTGCTCGCTAGCGTTCTATAACCCTTTATTAACCACGTCAACCTTAGTATCACGAATGTGTTTCCATTCCGAATACTACCACAACTTTACTACTCCTTTTTCAGCTGCTTCTATCTTTGGAAGCTTGATCAATCATATAGAAGTAAAGGAATTTGTTGAGAGATCACTATGATCATGAACACCTGTTATATCGCATAGTTAGTACAGAAGGTGGCCAGCCTTTAGTACTTGACAAGCAATTAAACAATAGATGGTATCCTACTAGGCTTCTATCACACAGATAGATAGTCATTCGGCAATACCTCCCCTTTCTGGAAGGGTTGTTCTTCTCAGCTTACATGTAATGAAAAGAAGAGAAAAGAACGAACTGAAGAGAATTATATATTCATAAAAAATTTTATTGCCATAAAATATCTGGCTTGGAATCTACCTCTGAACTATAGAGGTTTGTCATAGGAGAACAAAACATATACGTATTTATATCAACATCAAGTATTATAGCATCGTATTTCACATGCCTAAATATTTTTGCCATTCCGTCCATCATTCTATGGACCCATGCTCTTCCTCGAGCTTATACACAATCACCTTTGAAACTCCCTCGACATCGAAAATCGAATCTGGGATCTCATTCTATATATCACCGTTACTAGGATTCTATGCTTGTACCGCAACCTTCCTCGTATAATAATACGACTCTCTATTGATAAGAAAGAATAAATATTCACTAGGTAGATACTCTACTTAATTAGTCTATCAATGATAACTTATACACTACCACGACCTGATTAGTGGTACTCAATCTCAATACCCATTCCAATACAACTCTCACGGTTGTAATCAGCTCACTACTCGCAGAATCTTTGCTGCCTTACTATGGTCCACCACTGACCTACTGTCGTTATTCACTTTTCCATAAAATCTTAATATCTAACCATACGGAGTCCATACATGTCGTATCAAATCATTCTAAGGAGGTAACATAATCACCATTCCTGATTCATGAAGAACACTCCTGATCCTGACATACATACATGACATGAAGCAGATAAAATTGCAAAAGAGTTTCGGTCAAAGCAACGATAGCAGGTTAATACCATTCTTAATCATATGCCTTCAATTGAAGACTTAACTCAAAGGTTCGTTTAGTCCTTTTGAAACATGGTCCAGGCTCATTCTCAAGATAGGATCTTCTAAGATAGATAGCCCGTTTATGGCAATTACACGAATTAAACCTTTACCAACTACTATTACGGTTGGGTATTGCACAGTCATCAGAAGGAATGTCAATCTTCCAAACCATAATTCAACCTTCACATTTTTAACCATCAACACTGTATTCTTTTGGCACACGCGCCTATAATTATCCACTTACCTTTAAAGTGTCGGCCACTTCTTTGGCCTTTCCTGATAGTAAAATTTCCTTACAGTCAATGTCACATTAACCACCTCCAAATAAATTTCTACCTTATTTCAATCACAGCTTATGTGAAAATGCTTTCCTTAAAATCTGATGAGTAAAAAAAAAATCACTATTTTTCCATAAGTTATTGCCTCAGTCTTTTAGAGATTAATCACTGTCATGACTGACTCTCAATCATAATTAGAACATCTTTTATCTTAAGTCCTAATTGCCCTGAATAATTTCGACCATTACTGGTTCGATCCATACTTTCTCGTGGTTTAACACGTGCCCCACTTGGCAACATTATAATTACGTCATATTTCCTTTATCAACATTTCTATTCTTGAGAATTTTGAATATTACCTTTCTCCTTGTAAAACCTCTAAGGTTATCCTTGATTCGTTCCTCCTGTATTCCCTAGATACAGGGCATATCAACATACCCTTTACTAATACTAGAACCATTATCTATATGCTTCTGCAAAATTTCTCCACTGATTCTTAAAGGTTGTTGTTACCTTAACCCTTTCCCAATCATATTGTCAAAACTCATACTGTCCCTATTAAGGGTGACATGCCAACCTTTATGCAGTCCCCTAGGATTCATTTTAAGTTACCAATGTTCTATCCTTAATTCCACCTTTAAAAGGTACCTGCATCCTTCCACGAATAAATCAAGTCATATTTCCTTGATAGATTATCATATTCATCATTCCCACCTCGATAGTCTATACCTAACTTCATAATAGCATCCTTATTCAAATTGAGGTTAATTCATATGGCCTCCAAAAGATAACAACGGTTATCCGCTTGTCTTGCCTAATTTGGTAACGATAACAAGGATGTTCTGGAAGATATTGGTCGTGTTCAACGTGAACTTCTTCTTAATAATTCCTTATTTACTTTTGTTGTTTATCTCAACAGTCACCTCAATGTTGGGATATCTTTCATACCTGGCATCTCCCTTTCTCGGTATCAAGCCACCGGTCTTACATTTCCCATTCTTGAAGGTCACTTCCTTCATCCAATTTTCTTAATTTCTTACTTTCTTGTCTCCTCAATCTATCCGCGTCTCATTATTTATCCTTCGAATTACCTCAAGGTTTCCTCGAATCTTCCCAACTTACAGGGGATAAAATATATGTATCTCTTATGCCCTCAACCATCAATTTTAACTCATGGTGAATCACCCTCATCCTGACGATTACATACTCTTCTATTTCTATTCCTACGAGTCTTTAGGGTTTCCTCATACCCAACTCCCTTATCATTCCTCAAACTCTATTGTCGTTATATTCCTTTCCACTTCAGTTTCTTTTTATTTTCCTTTCTCTTATCATTATTTCATGAACCAACACAACATAAGCATTGATTCCAAACATCCCGTCATTCTGGATTCGTGTCCTCAGAACGAATCTTGACAACTTTTACAACTTAGATTCATAATTTATCATACTCATCCACTTTTTTTCTAGCTCCAAAGCTTTTACACTATCTCCATAACCTTGGGAATTACTTTCCCGAAAACATTTGACTGAACTTTAAGCAGTTTATTCTAACCTCTGGCTCCGTGCCTTTCTTAGTCTTCACCAGCGAGTGGTCTCTCTCTTAGGAGGGTAAGTGACAAAAACAGTCTTTGGTGATTCGTCAATCATTTAGAATCTCCAATGATTCCTATATTTCCTTTAGCCAGGCTCTTGCCTCGACTGGGTCAACCTGTTCCTTGGAACTCTGAGAGCTTAGAGACTTAAAGGTCCTGAAAGAATTTCCTATCGCATTGTTTCCTCAAGGTGGTGGTTGGGGATAATAGTCTAAGTTCTGTCTAGACAGGTCCATGAATTGCCGTATAGGAGTACCGTCTCGGGTCTCCTTTCCTTACTCGACTTTCTGTTTCCTTAGTATGAAATGTTTCATCCTACTCCCCATAATTGGGGTCATCTTTAAATTTAAAAACCTCATTTTCCACTCCATTAAGTCATGGGTTCCTTCTATCTTGATGGCGACCTCCCTGACTATCACGTTCAGGGTTTGCTCTAACTCTTATTCCTCAAACTAGCTTTCATCTAAGATCTCATCTTTAAGCTCTTAAACATTTGGAACCCAAATTCTATAGGAATACCTCATTATTCCCTTATCATCTCTCTCGGTATTAATCTCATATCTATTTGTTGGCTCTCTGCCTTCATTCATCACTTTTACTGGCACAATATGTTCTTTTCCAATAATTCGGACTGTATTGCAATCTCAAACAGCTTTTCGGTACCGGCTCCGGTTACCTTCACTACTATTTCCAAAATCTCTTATAAACTCTCCCAAAGACATTATCATCTTGAGTCTCTCCTTTTTACTAAGGGCATCAGCCACCACATTGGCTTTCCCCGAATGATAAAGAATCTCCCAATCATTATTCCTGATTAGCTCTAACTGCCTCCTCTGGCATATGTTGAGCTCTTTCTACGTGAAAATGTACTAGAGCACTTATGGCTTAGGTAATTCTCGCACTTCTCTCCAAACAAGTAGTGCCTCCAATCTTTAGGGTAAAACTATTGCCACGAGCCTAAGCTCATGGGCGGGGATATCGAATTTCATATTACCTTAATTGTCTTGACATGTACGCGATTACCTTACCGTGCTGCATAAGCACGCACCCTAAGCACTTATGCGAAGCGTCACTACACTTCACAAAATCTCCTTTTCCATCCGGCAATGCCAGCATAAGGGCCATCACCAACCTCTGCTTCAGTTCTTGAAAGCTGTTCTCGCATTTCTCTGTCCATTCGAACTTCTCAGTCTTACGAGTAAGCCGCGTTAAAGGGGCTACTATCTTTACAACTTGAACGAACCTCCGGTAGTGACCGGCCAATCCTACCTCTGGTAGTCGACCAAACCATGGTCATCAATTTATCACTGGTCCTTTATCCAATCCTGTCAGGATCCTCCATGGGATCCTCCTCAACAACTATCCCTTCTAGGACAACATCCTCAACCGCTAAATCCTCAATATCAACATCATCCGGTCCTGCATTAGGACACTCTATCGGATCCACAATCCGATCTCCAATTAGTAATAAAATATCATCGCGATGTTGCTCCTCAACCTCAGGGTTCGGAGTCCCGCTACCATATACGATAACGAACTACGCTCCTATCACGATATTTATAAGGGTTCCCATAAGGGTTTTAACTGTCAGTGCTACGTTAGGTAGCCCGACTATGAACTTGGCAAGAGTTCTTATTATCTTAGTTAACTTATTATCTTAACGTCCCATCATCTCTGAGGTTTATAACGCTTAGCTCTGATACCATTTCTGTAACACCCCCAGATCCGGGGTCGGGGATCCGGGTCGTCACGGTCTTTCTTTCCATAATATCACTTCACTTAATTAATAATAAATAACCTTATGTTGTGACCCCACACTAACACACACCACAACCCGTTATAGTCTCAGAGATGAAATTTAAATAAGTACAAGTCTTTGAATCCACAATTTAAAAGTTATTACAACCCGAAATGATTACTTGATAAATTTACAGTTAATTGCCATTATCTGCCATAAGTTATAATTATACATAATTGATTCTCAAAAGTAGATGGTCTGATCTACAATAGATCTACCTCTGCAGCTATAGCAGCTACAACATCAACGGGAAGACGCGGGACGCTTCCCACGCGCTTGCGCTGGGTCTGCTGGAGTCTGGCCATCTTTCCTAACTGTTGTTGTGTGATGAAGAAATAAAGCAAGGGTGAGCAGCAAGCCCACCAAAATAATATGTATAATGATTTACAATATATGAGCCTACTCATAATACTCATGAAAGTCTTGGTCAAAAGAAATGAACCAAGTTTGATATCTTAATGCGATGAAGTCGCAAAATATTCAGTATATATACATATATACTTTTCAAAATATTGGAAGTCCTCTTCCATGCATAATATACACAAAGTCCCAGTGTATAACTGTATAAAAAAATATCGTTGCAAGGTGATCTCATATATCTAACCTTGTCTCAACGTTTTTCTGAAAATCTTTGTCATTCATAAGACAATTATTAATTAGATATAAGTTTAAAAGATGAGGTTACCAAATACCCCAATATACTTATATCTTACCCAATACTACTTGAACTACCACCGTTCAAGTTATAATCAGTTTCAAAAGTTCATCACATAGATGAGACTACAAGACAAGATTTGAATAGATTCAATCTTTGAAATATTATTGAATGAAATAAAGTTACGAGATACTTTATTTAGTCTCGATATATATATATCCACATATATATATCTCTTAAACATTTCCTGGAACCTCTGTTATGTAAAGTATGAACAGAGTTTGAAACATCCAATGAATTTTGGAAAGGAAAAGAATTATGGCATAAACCCGATATCTTGCTGATCAGGCAAAGATACCAATAAGTAACCTTTTCTACTGTAGATGGATGAATTCCTCACCGGTCATCACCCTGGCCGCATTAGGACCTCGCGCTAGACCGTTACCCGGCCCCTCACGCGTTGATGGACTGCCACCCAGCCACTTACACAATAATAGACCGTACCCCGGCCTGTCGCTTATGCCGACTCAATTAGATGGGCTTACTTCCCGAACGTTGGGCAAGTAATCAATTCATTTACCAAAACTACAACCTCGTTGCGAATATAAAATACACCACAGAGCCGGATTCCCCAGGTTTTGAGCGAGTATTTAAATCCCCTTAAAAAGGAAGATCTTAAATATAAAAATGAGTTTTGGGATCCGCTCTGACTTTAAAAATCATTTTGAAGACTCGAAAACACTTTAAAGAGTGTTTGGAGTAAAGCTGATTTAATGAAGTAAATCAGTCCCCAGAATATTTAGAAAATGACTGAATATTATTATTTAAATAATATTCCCATAAAGAATAATCTTTATAAAAATAATTGAAGTAGAAGTATTAAAGCTTATACTTGAAACGAGTATTAAATAACCAAAGATATACTTATATGAAAGTATTATCTTTATTTGAATAATCGAAAATAAGTTTGATTATTGACACCTTATTCTTTAATAAAATAAAGAATATACCTCAGCAAATAATCGGAGTCATAGATCCTCAAATGAATATTCAAATAATATTCATTAAATAATATAAACTGAGTCATAAGCCCTCGAAGAAATATTCAAATAATATTCAATAAATAATATAAAAGAGTCATAAGCCCTCCATTGAATATTCAAATAATATTCAGATAAATAAATAAAAGGGTCATAAGCCCTCGAATGAATATTCAAATAATATTCAATAAATAATATAAAGTTAAAGTTATCGAATAAACCTTATTCGATTAATAGTTTTGAAAACTATGACCATATATATATATAAATATATATATATATATATATCCATATCCATATATACAAAATCTACTCGGGATCCTCGACTCCCGGTTTTAGAAAATATTTTCACCTTTGGGTCCCTATACTAAGGGTATATGCAAGTTACCGCTATCCTCTAGCATAGGTATTATCAACTGAACCAACAGATATATATTTCAAGAATATGAAACAGGCATGCATATATATCATATCACATGCTACAATATATCGCAAGAATTTGCTAAATAACCAACATGCATCTATCGCAAGATAATGCATATACAAGTGTATACATCACAACAACAGTATAACGGATAGAATACTTGCCTGAGTGACTGGGGGGTTACGAATGCCTCGGGACGAGTCTGGTAACCTATAAACAACAAGTAAGTTGGAATTAAACCAAAGTCACTTGTAAATCTATACTTTAACTAACTTAGACTCTAACGCTTATTCTGCGCTTACTGATTCTCTTAAGTCACTCGAGTACCCTCGGCTCCACCATTTTTAATAATTTAACCTTTACGAGTTTTAATGCGATTCCTTCGCGAGTGTCTTACCAACTGCCTAACACACTTACCATAAATGTTTCATACATTAATTAACCCTTTTTGGTCTTTAACATATGTTTCAAAGTAAGGCGAGGGGAAAAGTTTCGTTCGCGAAACGCCGTTACTTGAAACGGTCGTTTCTCCTAAACCGTGCATCGGAATCGAACGAACTATATATCAAAACGAAGCTCGTAACATGAGCTATCTAAACATGTCAGTGGTCATAATCTAGCAGGGGGTCCTCGGGTCCTAATGTTATGCACAAAACAGTCTAAAGAAAATCGGACGTTACGACGGCTATGTTTACGCGATTACCAATATTTATACCACTCCAATTCTTTACCAATTCACTACAAACCACCCAACCATCATCAATACAGCAAACACAACTTATATCAAGGCAAAGTCAGTCCATAATCTCAAGGTTTTCCAACTTATTCAACCGCAAACATGATCTACTAACCATAACTTAAGATTCATTAACCATTAACCAAGATTCATATCCAAAATCACCACAAATCCAACCAAACTATCTAACATACATGGATCTTGCTATACATACATGGATATTTCTATATATACATTAATCCATCCATAAACTCATCAAAACTCAAAGTTCAAACTATAAGTTAAAGGTGAAAGTTGTTTATACCTCCTTGAAGCTTCCTAACACAACCCAAGAGCTTTGAATGCCTAAAAGAACCTTGATCCTTGCTTGTATAACCTTAATCTTTCATAAAAATTCAAGAAAACTAAAGTTATTTCTTGAAGGTTACTATTCACCATCTTCTTCCTTGATTTATTGGAAGAGATTGTGAAGGAATTAGGAGCTTAAACTTATAGCATATCCATATCTATGTACAAGGAAGCTTAGATAATTACCTTGTGATTTAACAATGCTTGGAACTTGATTTTTGAAATTCTTGCCCTTGAAAAAGATGAAAAGCCGAGAGCAAGATGATGAGAATGAAATGATTTTGTGTTTTTTGATTTGTTTGGCTTGGCTTGGTTGTTTTTTGTTTTGTTTTTGGTTAATTACCTTAATAACCTTATATTTGTGTGGTTATAAACCAACCACACCTCCTCCTTCCCTATGTCATGCTTACATCACATTGCTATGTCATCCTCCCTTCCTTGTCCTCTTCTCATTGGTTGGGTGACATCGCTTCCTCTAATCCCTTTGCTTAACTTCCTAATTGTTTGCCTAATGACCGCTGATCTGTTATACGGTTCGCTTAACTTTCGTTTTCGTTTATCGTTTGAGGGATCATACCCGGGATCTTATTACTTAGGTTCCCTTAACCTTTCTCAATATATTATATTCCTTTTATGATCCTCTCCTATAATCCTTTAATTTAAATCCTTTTTATCCTGTTACCTTATACTCAATTCTCTCCGTATCTAGTGGATTTCCGGGAAAAATCAAAGTGTTCGGATTTGGATTCTGACGATCTTTACATACACTTATATCCCATATAAAGTACTAATAAAATCTCAGAATATTAATAACAGAACCCCTACATAGTGTGGCATGAAAAGTTTTCTCATTCAGCAAAAACACTATTCATAAGGGTTTCAAAAATTTCTCAAAAATTGGGGTTATTACAAGTATGTACTAAACCCTACCTTAAGTTAACCAAAGCTTTCTATTTCTGTCTTACTATATCTTTGCAAATCGTGCATGTCTGTGCTTTTACTTTGTCAGTTAACCTTGGCCTTTGATCTTGTACTCTTTAAGATGCTTTTTGTAGACTTTTCAAATCAGTGATTGATTTGTTTGTTGATTAATAATCCTGGATATTAAACTGATATACATTCTTTACTTTGAATTTTATATCGAGATCTCCAGTTTGTCATATAGGGAACTAGACATCTTGATAAGTATAATGTCTTATTGAGATCTCTTATTACTCTATAGTTGTTGTAACTTATCGAAGTCTCTAATTCCTCTATAAGAGAATTTGGCTTGTCGAGGTCTCTAATCTTCATGTCTTCATTTTGGCTTATCGATATCTCTGAGTTCTCTAGTGAAGAAATGACTTGTCGATATCTCATAGATCTCTAGTGAAGAAATGACTTGTCGATATCTCATATATCTCTAGTGAAGAAATGACTTGTCGATATCTCCAATATTCATATCTTCATTTGGCTTGTCGATATCTCTGAGTTTTCTAGTAGCTTTTCTTGACTTCTCGATAAGTCATTCTGGAGTTCTCGAATGACTTCTCTATAACACTTAATCTGTGACTTGTAGATTTCTTGACTTAGAATGTTTTTCCCAAAATAAATTTATTCAACTCCAAGCTTCTTCATACTACTTCTGAGGCATGATCTTCATGATCTTCTTCCAGAGTTTATTCTTAGGCTTGAGACTATTAACAGAAAAATACTCCAATCTAATCTATTTACACTTTTACAGAATTAAGTAATACAATATAGAATGCAAATTTAGATTATCATACAACTTACTTAGGGCTGTCAATTTGACTTAGTCTTGTTATAGTACAGGCATGTTTTGCAGAACAATCTCCCTCAATTTGTGAGAAGATTGCTTATCACAAATCCATGCCTGTTAACTAGACCAACCCCAAGCTACAATGAAAAATTAGACTATACATACAAGTTGACACAAACATAAAATTTATACATTAGGTGATTTCTTGAGTTTATCAGATACATACATCAGACAAATGTCTCATATCCTGTTTCTTCTCTAATGAGGTCCTTTAGGTGTACAAGAATTTCAAGTTTCTTTATGACTGGTGTCCCACTTAAAGCTTTCAAAAGTTTGAGTTTGTCATTTATTGAGTAACTACTCAGTAACTCAATCCTAAATCTTGAGACTGTGCCAGCTTTTATATTTAGAAATTTTCCATCCCTGGTAACTCTGCTCATTCCTTTATCCTTGAGATCTTCAGATTTTTGAATGTACATTTTGTTAATGTTTGTGCCCTAGAGACAACACTATTATGTTTATATTATGAAACATTTGAATTATTAATTATGATTATATGGATTATTCTTTAGTAATTTATTATATCTTTATTTTCTGTGATAAGATGTTAGATTAATAAATGTCCTTGGAATATGATATGTAAATCTATATCTCTAAGTACGTTACTTATAAATGAGATTATGAGAATAATATTGATATTCCTAAAGGTCCATATTCAAGTATTATTGTTAAGGGACGATAATAAATACATTGAGACTAGTGTGTTTGTTGGCTGATGATCACATCTCATTGATCATAGGTATGGTGATACTAAAGTCAAAACACAGGAACATGTATTAAATACATGGTGCTGGACTGACCCATTGTGAGATACTACATGTTTATTGTGTCATAAGTTAATCTCACAGTGATAATGATGTATTGGTCCTTTGACCTGAAATCATTATATTTCTATACGAGAATTAATATACTTTGATATTATTAAAAGTTATCCTTGACCGGGTAATAATAAAAGTAGACATTGAAAGGAATATGTCCTAAGTCCAATCATGTATGAGGATTTAGGAATAACTTTTATGTAATCTATTTTGATTTCATTGATATTAATAAAAGACTTGTTTTGTTTTTATTACGGGCTTTATCTATTTAAGTGTTTAAATAAGATATACCATAATTTAGAGTAAAGCTTTTTATGGATTATGATGAGATCATAATAGTGAGACCTAAAAAGATGATAACTCTAAACTTAAATAGTTCCTGGTCATAGGATTACTAACTGGTAATTAATAATCTGCAAAGATCGGTACATACTATGCTTGCTTCATTATGAAGGATGTCTGTTCTCATAGACATTTGTGTGGTGACACTATAGCTAGTATGTAGGTGCTTATTATAGAATAAGTTCACTGAACATGACTCGCACAGCTGAACAACTGATGGAGTTCACTCATGTGTCAGCAGTTGTTCACCTAGTGATAGTTGTACAAGTATCCTTAGACTTGAGGTCATCATAATCATCTTGTGTACACTGAACTATGCTTTGGTTTAGTTCTTAGTCTCCAGGGACAATTATTATGGCTCTTCTGGGTATAGGAATTTGTACACGAAGATAGTGTATGATCAATAAAGGATCTACCCCTTCCAGTGAAGGAAGCGAATGTTCAAGGCTGATCCACTTATGCTAGTTCAGGAATCTCTGGCCAGAGTAAATGAAATTAGAAAGGAGTTTCTAATTTGCATAGAACTACGCATAGTAAATGGTAAGCAAGTGATTGAATTAGATAGGCTTGACACGAGATCCATGCCTTGTATTTAATCGGGACATTGTAGGGTAGAAGGAGTTTATTGTACGGTAACTATTCACTGACAGGTTCTTGGTATTCTAAGCAGTGAATTCATATTATCCGGATAGTCGCGATATGTTGAGAAGCATCACTCACGATGTAGAATAAATGTGATTAATTAATTAATCATACTTAATAAATTAGAGAATTTATATAAATAATGATAAAATAGTTTTATTATTATTTATTTCTACTACCGGCTTAATATTGAACCTACAGGGTCACACCATAAAAAGAGAATGATTTAATGGTGGATGAATTAATTAATAATGGCTAAATAATTATTTATTGTGAAATAAATAATTAATTGGCAAATTTAATAATTGATTAAATGAGATTTAATTGATTATAAATTAATTAAGAAAAGTTCTTAATATTATTAATTAAGGATTTAATTTTTGGAAATTAAATCAAGAGAGAGAATTATTTCTAAAGTTTTTAGAAAAAGGATTAATAATTAAAAGGTGTTTTAATTATTAATGAGAATAATAAATGGGATAATAATAATAATATTTATGGGAAAATTTCAGCTGAAAATTTTGCCTATAAATACACTATTATAGACCCTATTTTATTCTAACCCCAGAAACCCAAAAGTTTTATAAAACCAAATTCTCTCCACCTCCTCCTCCTCCTAAAAGTCGTTTTCTTGGTGGATACCGGTGGAGTGCTTCACACTTGAGGAGCAACTGCTAAGGATCTCTGATCGTTGTCTCCGAATTAATTTTAAAAGGTTATATTCGATCCCTCGAATTTTTATTCACGATTTATATGCTTTTATTTGGATTTTGTATGTGTAAAAGTGTTTTTCCACGCCCCGCTGCGATTAAAAATCCAACAGACATTTGGTACATTATGAATCGTATGAGAGATATGAATGATCTAGATGGGATTTAGCCCTCCTTTATTAAAAGAATGATATTATTGGCCTCTTGATTGAGTAAAACTATAAAATGAATGGTCGTGCTCAAATACTGATTTGTTTAATAGTTTACTCATTGATCAAGGAAATAAGGATAGAACATTAACAGAAGATGACACAATGCATGCCTTGAGTTTGATCTATAATATAAGGCTAAAAGGATTATACTACATTGTACATTATTCACGAAAGGTTTAATTGATCACCGATTTAATTATTATTACTTGGGTAACAATGATGCATTACTAGATGCCGCTCATTGCTTATGATTTTAAATTAGATTTAAAATTATTGCCAATGTAATAATAACCTAAAGGGTCGCACAAAGAATGATTGGATGATTATTTAATTTAAATTCGGATTTAAATTAAATGTAGGTAATTCGAATTATTTGTTATTAATTAAGTGTGACTTAATTAAATAAATGAATAGGAAATTCAAATTTAATATTAAATCTGAAATTATGTTATTGGATGATTAAGTGAGACTTAATAATACAATAATTAGAATTTCAAATTTAATAATAATAATAATAATAATAACTCTAAAATTCAGTTTAGGATTGGAGGCCCATTAGCTCTTGCCTATATAATATTTTTTTCTAATAGAATTAGGGTTACACGTTTTATTTGATAAAACATAAACCCTAGTAGCTTGAAGAGAGATAGAGAGAGCAAGCAAGCGGCCTCAAGAACGTGCTAGTACACACCCATCCTCCGGGCGATCATTCGTGTGGATACGTTCAAGGCGTAGATCGTTCCAGCGACGGGCTACGTGTGGATCATTCAAGACCTTCATATTTCCATTAACATAAAACTTCTTAAGGTAAACATACTGAACTATAAATTAAATATTGTTTTTTGCATGGATCCTGCAGAGGGTTTCAATTTTTAAGATTTAAATTTACGTTTTTCGTTGCATTTATGTGCTAAAAACCCTTTAATGGAATCAGAGCTACTTGCGAAAAGTTTTTAATTCGTTTATATATTTAACCGTTTTCGATATATGAGCATGTACGTGATTCTCCATGATTTGATGTTGATATAATATGCTTGTATATGTATGGTTTTGAATGTATATGATATTCATGTGAGTTGTATAATCATAAGATGATTATGTAATCTGTATATATATATTGATATATACATGATTTATGTTTGTTCTAATTATGAGAATCGTATTAGATACGGATTCTGAATTGGCTGCTGCAGATTTGCTGAAATCTGGGTCTGGTGTCTGATTTATGCAAACGAATACCCTATTCGATAGGTAAACGAACGCCTGAAGAAAACAGTGATTCTTGATTTTTTGATTTGATTTTGATTTTTCTGTTGTAATATTTCCTTTATGATTAGATAATGGTAATATGATATGTTAAGATCAGATTATGTATTTTAACATGCTTTTATGTGTTGTATGAGCATGGTGGATGGTTATGGCCTTTCGACCTTAGTGTAATGGTTTTGGTTTTGGTTTTAAATACGACTTGCATGTCGTCAATCTTTGTAATCATAAATCTCAAATATAACTCGAGTTATTCTTATAGGTTCATTAGATTAGTTTTACTTTCAATCATTTAATGTAATTGAAGACTCAAGAAGGCTATCCAATGGAGGTGATTCAAAGAAGAAGACGAGGCATACAAGAAGTCTAAACAAAGAAGAAGACTTATGTAATAAGTAGTTGTATCTATTTTCATCACCACATTAGATTGACCTTGATCTTATCATGAGCTTGATAAAGATCACATAAGATGGGGCCATAACCAAACACATTTACTTTATTGCACTTTACATATTGATGTATGAATGTATATATAGAATAGTTAATGATGCATGCTTTAATTAGATTAATCATGCATGAATGTATGTATTAGATACGTCACCCATGTCATGCCTAAACAAGATAAAATCTGTAACGACTCAAGATTTTAAAATTTACAAACGATTATGAGATTCTCGTGTTTATGAAACACAGAATGAAATACGAATCTTCTTTATTTCCGACATAGGGCAATTTTGTCAACAACGGGTTCATAGAACCTGTAAGGCTTTGGGTTTTAAGCGAGATCGATGTGACTCCTCCACTACCTGGAAATCAAACCATTGACGAGTATTGATTTGAAGTATTTTATTCAAAGAAAAATTGGGAATCTCTTTATGATGGGATCATGATCGTTATATTACTAACAAAACCCTAATGTTTATATTAAGTTATTTAGATGCCTTCCAATATGTCCAACGCGTTAACCCCTAGATCGATAAGGAGTGGGTTCTCCAGAGCGAAGTACTCCTATCTATCGTGAGACGGCGTGTTGAAGTATATGATACTTTTTAGACCTTTGGGTTTTAACTTAACTAAGTTACCACAATAGGATTGTGAACTTAGAGGCATAGAGTTTGGTGAGATTTATTGGATAAATAAGAATAAATGTTGTTCCACTAAACTATCTGAGAATTATATAGTTGATAAAATTGACAAATGTTGTCTACCTTATTGAATCATGTTTTAGGAGTAAAGCCAAAGCTGAACTAAAACATTGTGAAAATTTGGATCTTGGCTCACTAGAAAGTATATAGAAGATACTCTTTCCGAATTAATTGTTAGGGCTATTAATTTGATAAAATAGTGGGAGATATATAGTTTGAATATATATGAATAATCACTTGAACATAATTTAATTATCATCTGTAAAGTAATTTATCTTATGCATTTTAAACATTGTAGATATCAAATGGTAATCAATTCAAACAACTTCTCTGTGCGATCAGTCCTTGAGAAGGACAAGCTGACAGGAACAAACTTCATTGACTGGAAGAGGAACTTGAGGATTATCCTTAAATAAGAGCGCAAGCTCTATGTCATAGATATCCCTCGCCCTGTACCTCTCCCTAAAGGTGCATCCCGTGCTCAATATATTGTTTATTAGAAATATATCGATGATGACACGGATGTTCAATGTCTCATATTAGTGACCATGAGTGTTGAACTTCAGAAAAAATATGAGAATATGGATTCTTATGATATGATTGAGCACCTTAAACGTATATTTGAAGGACAGGCTCGTCAAGAGAGGTTTGTTACTTTCAAATCGTTGCATGCATGTAAGAAAGGAGAACGTGATCCGGTTGGATCGCATGTTCTAAGGATGATTGGGTATATTGAGTACCTTGCCTAGTTGGGTGCCCCGATTGCTGTGCAGCACCAGATTGACCTAATTTTGTAATCTTTAAATAACAGCTATTCTCAATTTGTTATAAATTATAATATGAATGAGATAGATAAGAACCCCACCGAACTGTTAGCTATGTTGAAAACTGTCGAGACCAACGTTCAGAAGGCATCCCCTGCTCCCATGTTGATCGTGAATAGGGGGAAGGCCAAAGGAAAGGGTAAATGGAAAGGTAAGAGGAAGATGGGATCTAAATCGAATGCCAATCCGAAACCTGATCCGACCAAGGCTTTGAAGCCTAAAGGTGGTGTTCCAAAGGTTGGTGATTGTCACTATTGTAAGAAACCAGGTCATTGGAAGAGGAACTGTCATGCTTATTTGGAGGATCTGAAGAAGAAGAAGAAGAAGAAGAAGGTTGTTGTTACTCCTTCTGATTCAGGTATTTATGTTATAGAAGTCAATTTTTCTACTTCTCCATCTTGGGTATTAGATACTGGATATGGTTCTCACATTTGTATAAATATGCAGGAACTGCAGGGAAGTAGGACATTGGCGAAGGGAGAAGTCGACCTATGAGTTGGCAATGGAGCAAAACTTGTTGCTTTAGCTGCATGGACGTATCGTTTATCGTTGCCCACTGGGCTTATTTGAGAACTAGATAACTGTTTTTACGTGTCTGCGATTTGCAGAAACATTATTTCAGTTTCTTGTTTGGACAAGAAAGGTTTTTCATTTTTGATTCAGAATAATAGTTGTTCCTTTTCATTCAATAATGTTACCTATGGGTTGCACATTTATTTAATGGTTTATATGTTCTTGATATAGATACTCCTGTCTATAACATAAATAATGATAACAAATGTATTAAGATGAAAGACTCAAATCAAACATACCTTTGGCATTGTCGTTTAGGTCACATAAATGAGAAACGCATTTCCAAATTACATAAAGATGGTTACTTGGATAAGTTTGATTTTGAATCATACGAAGAATTCAAATCTTGTCTCATTGGAAAAATGGCTAAAGCTCCTTTTACCGGACAAGGTAAAAGGGCCGCCGAACGATTAGGACTTATACATAGTGATGTATGTGGCCCAATGCATACGATGGCAAGAGGTGGCATTTACTACTTCATTACTTTTACTGATGATTTCAGTAGATACGGATATGTGCATCTTTTGAAGAACAATTCCGATTCTTTTGAAAAGTTCAAAGAATACAAGGCTGAAGTGGAAAAGAAAACAGGGTAAAGTATAAAAGTTCTACGATCAGATCATGGAGGAGAATACTTAAGCCTTGAGTTTAAAGGTTTCTTGAAGGAGTGTGGTATTGTATCACAACTTACTCCTCCCGGAACCCCTCAATGGAATGTAGTTTATGAGAGGAGAAATCGTACCTTGTTGGATATGGTGTGATCAATGATGAGTCTAGCAGATCTTCCAATAATTTTCTGGGGTTATGCTCTAGAAATAGCTGCATATACACTAAACTGAATTCCAACTAAATCGATTCAAAAGACTCCATATGAGATGTGGACTGAGAAACGTCACAACAAGTCTTTTATGAAACTATGGGGATGCGAAGCATTTGTGAAACGCTTGGTGTCTGACAAGCTGGGACCAAAATCAGATAAATGTTATTTTGTGGGATATCCTGAAGAAACTAAAGGGTATAGTTTCTATAATCCTACCGAGAACAAAGTGTTTGTTGCTCGAACCGCTGTATTTCTTGAAAGAGAGTTACTTTCAAAGAATATTAGTGAGAGGACTAAAGATCTCGATGAAGATCGAGTTGTACAAAATAATATTGAACTAGAGTTGGAAAATGGGCAGGAAGTACATCAAGATATTCCTGTTCCGCAAACACAGGTTGTTCGTAGATCTAATACGGCTCGTCATGAAACATAGGTTGTCCATGCTCCGAGAGATGGCTAGAGGCCATGAAATCCGAAATGGAATTCATGTATCAAAATAAAGTATGGACTTTATTTGATCCACCTGAAGGGGTAAAACCTATAGGATGCAAGTGGGTTTTTAAGAAGAAAACTGACATGGATGGTAAAGTACAGACCTATAAAGCGCGACTGGTGGAAAAAGGTTTCAAATAAGTTCATGGTATAGACTATGATGAGACCTTTTCAAAGTTGCTATGGTCAAGTCCATCAGGATTTTGCTAGCAATAGCTGCTTACTACGACTATGAGATTTGGCAAATGGATGTCAAAACCGCTTTCTTAAATGGGAGCCTTGAAGAGGATGTATACATGATACAACCTGAGAGTTTTATCGATCCCAAGTTTGCTAAGATGGTCTATAAGTTGCTTCGATCTATTTATGGATTGAAGCAAGCCTCAAGGAGATGGAATCGTCATTTTGATGAAACAGTCAAAGAATTTGGCTTTATTCAAAATGAAGATGAACCATGTGTTTACAAGAAGGTTAGTGGGAGCCATGTGACATTCCTAGTATAATATGTAGATGACATATTACTAATAGGGAATGACATACCTTCTCTAAAGGTTGTTAAGACTTGGTTGGGAAATAATTTCTCGATGAAGGACTTAGGTGATGCTACCTATATATTAGGGATCAAGATCTATAGAGATATATTAAGGAAATTAATCGGCCTAAGTCAGAGTACATATATTGACAAAGTATTGCATCGTTTCGGGATGCAAGAGGCAAAAAAAGGATATGTCCCAATGTCTCATGGGATATTGATCTCAAAAGACAACTGGCCTAAATCATTAGATGATAAGGGTCATATGAGCAAAGTTCCATATGCTTCGGCAATTAGATCTATAATGTATGCGATGATATATACTCGTCCTGATGTTTCGTATGCCTTGAGCATAACGAGCAGATACCAGTCTAATCCCGGTGAGGGTCACTGGACATCTGTCAAGAATATTCTTAAGTACTTGAAAAGGACTAAAAATTCATTCTTGGTGTATGGAGGAGATGAGAAGCTGGTTGTAAAGGGTTACACCGACGCCAGCTTTCAGACAGACAGAGACGATTCAGTATCTCAGTCAGGTTTTGTGTTTTGCCTTAATAGAGGTGCTGTAAGCTGGAAGAGTTCAAAGCAAGAGACAGTAGTTGATTCTACAATGGAAGCTGAGTATATTGCTGCCAGTGAAGCTGCCAGAGAGGCTGTTTGAATACGGAAATTCATAACGGGACTTGGTGTGGTTCCATCGATCACAGATCCAGTTGATCTTTACTGTCATAATAATGGAGCCATCGCGCAGTCTAAAGAACCAAGGTCCCATTCCCGGGAAAAACATATACTTAGGAGATATCACCTCCTTCGAGAGATTAATGAAAGATGAGATATACATATATGTAAAGTTCATACTGATGATAATATTACAGACCCACTGACTAAGGCTTTGTCGCAGCAAAAGCACGAAGTTCATACTAGTTCCATGGCTATTAGATACATGGGTGATTGGCTCTAGTGTAAGTGGGAGATTGTTAGTGTTTGTGCCTTAGAGACAACACTATTATGTTTATATTATGAAATATTTGGATTATTAGTTATGATTATATGGATTATTCTTTAGTAATTTATTATATCTTTATTTTCTGCGATAAGATGTTAGATTAATAAATGTCCTTCGAATATGATATGTAAATCCATATCTCTAAGTACGTGACTTACAAATGAGATTATGAGAATAGTATTGATATTCCTAAAGGTACCTAGTCAAGTATTATTGTTAAGGGACGATAATAAATACATTGAGACTAGTGTGTTTGTTGGATGATGATCACATCTCATTGATCATAGGTATAGTGATACTAAAGTCAAAACACAGGCACATGTATTAAATACATGGTGCTGGATTGACCCATTGCGAGATACTACATATTTATAGTGTCATAAGTTAATCTCATAGTGATAATGATATATTGGTCCTTTGGCCTGAAATCATTATATTTCTATACGAGAATTAATATACTTTGATACTATTAAAAGTTATCCTTGACTGGGTAATAATAAAAGTAGACATTGGGTACATTATGAATCGTATGAGAAATATGAATGATCTAGATGGGATTTAGCCCTCCTTTATTAAAGGAGTGATATTATTGGCCTCTTGATTGAGTAAGACTATAAAATGCATGGTCGTGCTCAAAAACTGATTTGTTTAATAGTTTACTCATTGATCGAGGAAAGAAGGATTGAACGTTAACAGAGGATGACACAATGCATGCCTCGAGTTTGATCTATAATATAAGGCTAAAAGGATTATATTACATTGTATATTATTCACGAAAGGTTTTATTGATCACTGATTTAATTTTTATTACTTGGGTAACAATGATGTATTACTGGATGTCGCTCATTGTTTATGATTTTAAATTAGATTTAGAATTGTTCGTCGCACAAAGAATGATTGGAGGATTATTTAATTTAAATTCAGATTTAAATTAAATGTAGGTAATTCGAATTATTTGTTATTAATTAAGTGGGACTTAATTAATTAAATAAATAGTAAATTCGAATTTAATATTAAATCCGAAATTAAGTTATTGGATGATTAAGTGAGACTTAATAATATAATAATTAGAATTTCGATTTTAATAATAATAATAACTCTAAAATTCAGTTTGGGGTTGGAGGCCCATTAGCTCGTGCTTATATAACATCTTTTTCTAATAGAATTTGGGTTACACATTTTATTTGATAAAATATAAACCCTAGCAGCTTGAAGAGAGATAGAGAGAGCAAGACGGCGGCCTCAAGAACGTGCTAGTACATACCCATCCTCCGGGCGATCATTCGTGTGGATACCTTCAAGGCGTAGATCGTTCCAGCGATGGGCTACGTGGTGATCATTCAAAACTTCCATCTTTCCATTAGTGTAAAGCTTCTTAAGGTAAACATGCTGAACAATGAATTAAATATTGTTTTTCGCATGGATCCTACAGAGGGTTTCGATTTTTAAGATTTATATTTATGTTTTTCGTTGCGTTTTTGTGCTAAAGACCCTTCACATTTCTATCTCCTCATCATACTTTCTCTTCCTCTCCTCATATTCATCCTTGTTTCTTGCTCTTCTTTCTTCCCTTTCTATCAACCATTCAGCTAAAACAGATCACCATGCCTTAGTGGCTGTTGCTGAGGCCCGGCTGGATGAGGTCAGGAGGGAGTTGGATGCGGAGAGGGCGGGTAGGCATGCCCGAGCTTATGAGACTAGGACTACTATACCCCGATCCTTGAGGAGAGAGCTGACGGGGATAGATCTCACATCCCAAGCGAGACTCCGATCGCTCCAGGGGGATAGGCATAGTAGGATCTCTAGGCGGCAGGCCGACTATATCTTCCGTCGTGCGATGGAAAGGGTATGGGAGCTGACCCGCTCCGGTGTGTGATTCAGGACCGATGATGGGATAATCTAGTTGTCTAGTTAGTCGAGGCCATAGTAAGAGCCAATTTTCCGGGATAGTTGACTTGTATATAGCATCCCTTTTTCTGACTAGACAGATAGACTCTTGTGTATCACTTTTGGGCAGATGGCTGTAGCACTGTTGTACTTTTGACCAGATCAAACTATGTATTTCTCGCATTATGTATATATTTGTTTCCTTTCAGTTCAGTTCCTTTGTAACGAGATCACTGTTTTTATCATTATTATTACTGCACTTCTTCTAGAACTGTCATAATATAATAGAACTGCGAGATACATTCTCCTCATTATAGAACTGTGCAAGGCACAATGTTGTGTATGATTGTGACCTAACGTTGAATTTCCTAAAAAAATTTTTTTATCAGTATCATGCCGCCAAGAAAGATTGGAACTAGGGCGAACCCTGGATCTGAGGACCAGGGAAGCCATAACCCACACGATAGGAACCAGGAACACAGTGAAGAGGAAGACGAGGATTATGTTGAACAGGATGACTCCCTGTATGAAGAGGAGGAGGAAACATATGATGTTGATGGATTTGAGATAGAGGCTGAAGAAGGAGAAACTGAGGTTGAGCAACCAGTACCAAACCCAGGCATGGATCCCATGGGCCAGTTCATGCAACTACTAAGGCAGAACTTGGAACGCCAACCCAACCCACCCCCTCAAGGAAATAACAATGTTGTGGCAAACTCCTTCAGGGATTTCAAGTCCCTTAAGCCCCCTGAGTTCCACGGATCAGCCGACCCCGTTGAGGCAAGGGCATGGTTAAAGGAGATGGAGAAATCCTTTGAGATTCTGAGTACCGATGAGGCATAGAAGACTGTATTTGCTACCTACCTTCTGAAAGGAGAGGCCAACTACTGGTGAGAGGCCAAGAAAAACATGGAGACAGATGCTATTATAACCTGAGAGAGGTTCAGTCAGTTGTTTTTGGGAAAGTATTTCCCGAGGTTTATGGAAAACCAGATGGAGCTCAAGTTCTTGGAGCTAAAGCAGAGTAACTTATCTATAGCAGAGTACGAAGCGAAATTTACTGAGTTATCAAGGTTTGTGCCGGAGTTTGTGAGCACCGAGGAAAAGAAAGCTAGGAGGTTTCAGCAGGGACTGAAACCGTGGATTCAGAATAGGGTGGCAATCCTTGAGCTTACTGATTATGCCACTCTGGTGCAAAAGGCAACAATTGTAGAAGCCGGAAGTGAACAGATGCAGAAGGAAAGAGAGAAGAAGGGAATAAAGAGGAAAAGTATGAGCATGGGTGGAGGTTCCGCATGAAAGAGTTTCCCAACTAGATTTAATCGAGGAGCAGTGTCCCTACCGGGAAGGAACACTGGGTTTAAGTGGCCAATGAGTGTGAATGTGAGCCGGAGCGGCCAGAAGTCAAGAATGTCCTATTCCAACCAGTCTCGACCCCCATTGCCAGCCTGTAACACTTGTGGAAGGATGCATACTGGGGAGTGTAAAGGAAAGCCAGTAACCTGCATTAAGTGCGGTCGAGAGGGTCACTATTCAACTAAGTGCCCTTCATCAACCCCTGCTGTCATTCCAACCACCACTTGTCATCAGTGTGGACGCCCGGGTCATTGGAAGAGGGAATGCCCAATGAACAAACCAGTAGCTTCAGGAGCCAGCAGGGCTGCCTCCAATAAGCCACCTACTGCGAGGACTTTCAACATGACAGTCCAGGATGCTATGAAAGACTCAGATGTGATAGCAGGTACCCTTTCTCTAAATTCAGTAAGTGCAAACATTTTATTTGATTCGGGAGCAACTAAATCTTTTATATCAAAGGACTTTGTGCGTAAATTAAGACTTAAGGCTGAACCCTTAATAGAACCCTTACAAGTAGAAATAGCCAATCATGAAGTTATTCCTGTTAACAGATTCACCCCGCCTGTGAGTTAGGCATAGGGGAACAATCTTTTAGTGTTGATCTGATTCCTTTTAAATTAGGGGAGTTTGATGTAATTTTGGGAATGGACTGGCTATCTAGCAATGATGCTCAGATAGACTGTAAGGGGAAGAAAGTTAAGTTGAATATCCCAGGAAAGAAAGAAGTCATATTTAGGGGAAAGAGGCAGACGCATAAATTTTTGACCATGGCCCAGGCCAAAAGGATGCTACGAAAAGGAAATGAGGCTCACCTAGCCTATGTGGTGGACACGCAGAAGGAGGTGCCCAACTTACAAGATATTCCGATAGTCAACGAATTTGAAGATGTATTCCCACAAGACCATCCGGGATTACCACCCGATAGAGTGATTGAATTTGCTATTGAGTTGGCCCCAGGGACGGCGCCAGTTTCAAAAGCACCTTACCGGTTAGCCCCATTAGAAATGAAGGAATTAGCTACTCAATTGCAGGAACTTTTGGATAAGGGTATGATATGACCCAATGTGTCTCCATGGGGAGCACCAGTGTTATTTGTTATGAAGAAGGATGGGAGCATGAGGCTGTGCATCGACTACCGAGAGTTAAACAAGCTAACCATAAAGAACAGGTACCCGTTACCTAGAATAAACGATCTGTTCGACCAGCTAAAGGATGTTTATTTTTCCAAGATTGACCTGAGAACTGGATATCACCAGCTAAAGATTAAACCCGAAGATATTCCCAAGACCGCGTTCCGTACCAAGTATGGGCACTATGAGTTTTTGGTAATGTCCTTTGGATTAACCAACGCCCCAGCGGCTTTCATGGATTTAATGAACAGAGTATTTAAGAAGTACTTGGACAAGTGTATGATAGTTTTTATCGATGATATTTTAATCTACTCAAGGACTGAGGCAGAACATGCAGAGCATTTGAGGATAGCTCTAGGAATACTCAGAGAGGAACAGTTATATGCCAAATTCTCGAAGTGTGAATTCTGGCGGAATGAAGTACAGTTTTTAGGACATGTGATCAATAAAGAAGGAGTATTAGTCGACCCCTCCAAGATAGAGGCGGTCTCAAATTGGGAAAGGCCAACCACACCCACAGAGGTAAGGAGTTTCATAGGATTGGTCGGCTACTATCGTAGATTTGTACAGGACTTTGCGAAGATCGCAGCCCCTTTGACACGATTTACTCGTAAGACAGAGAAGTTTAAATGGACGGAAAAATGCGAGAACAGTTTTCAAGAATTAAAGAAAAGGTTAGTAACGGCCCCGGTGTTGGCATTGCCAGACGAAAAAGGAGATTTTGTGATATATAGTGACGCGTCGCACAAAGGATTAGGATGTGTGCTTATGCAGCATGGTAAGGTGATTGCGTATGCGTCGAGACAACTGAAGGAACACGAGATTAGATATCCTACTCATGACCTTGAGCTCGCTGCAATAGTTTTTGCCTTAAAGATTTGGAGGCACTACTTGTATGGAGAGAAGTGCGAGATTTTCACAGACCATAAGAGCCTCAAGTACATATTTACGCAGAAAGAGCTCAACATGCGCCAGAGGAGATGGTTAGAGCTAATCAAGGACTATGATTGTGAGATTCTCTATCATCCGGGGAAAGCCAATGTGATGGTTAATGCCCTTAGTAGAAAGGAAAGACTCAGAATGATAATGACTTCGGAAGAATTGATAAAGGATTTCGAGAGAATGGAAATAGAAGTAAAGGTAACCGGAACCGGAACTGAAAAGCTGTTTGAGATCTCGATGCAGCCAGAGTTATTGGAAAAGATTAGATTGTGCCAAGAGAAAGTAATGAATGAAGGCAGAGAATCAATGATTGGAGAAGAGATCCATACTGAGAGAGATGATAAAGGGATAATGAGGTACTCCTACCGGATTTGGGTTCCGAACGTTCAAGAGCTTAAAGACGAGATTTTGGATGAAAGCCATAGTTCAAGATATTCCATTCACCCGGGAAGCACCAAGATGTATAGGGATTTGAAGGAGTATTACTGGTGGCCCAACATGAAGAGGGACGTAGCAGAATGGGTAAGCAAATGTTTGACTTGCCAAAGAGTAAAGGCAGAGCACCAGAGACCCAGTGGACTTTTACGACCCCTGGAGATTCCCGAATGGAAATGGGAACAAATAGCCATGGATTTTGTTGTCGGTTTACCAAGGACGAAAGCCAACCATGATGCCATATGGGTGATTATAGACCGACTGACAAAGTCAGCTCATTTCATTCCTATCAATGAGAGATACACAGTCGATAGACTGGTGGACATTTACCTTAAGGAAATAGTGACGCGATATGGAGTCCTAGCGTCCATTGTCTCAGACCGAGACCCCAGGTTCAACTTCAGATTTTGGAGGAGCTTTCAAGAATGTGCGGGGACCAAGTTAAATATGAGTACCGCTTACCATCCCCAGACGGATGGGCAGAGTGAAAGGATCATCCAGACACTAGAGGATATGTTGAGAGTCTGTGCAATAGACTTTAAAGGAAGTTGGGATGATCATTTGTCGTTGATCGAGTTTTCTTATAACAATAGCTTTCATGCTAGCATCGAAATGCCGCCTTATGAGGCCCTGTACGGAAGAAGGTGTCGATCTCCCTTATACTGGGATGAAGTAGGAGAGCGGAAGATGCTCGAACCCGAAGTGGTCCAAAGGACCAAAGACATAGTGGATCTTATCAGAGGATGACTGGTAGCAGCTCAAGACAGACAGAAGAAATATGCAGACCTAGCCCAAAAGTACAAGGAGTATGAAGTAGGGGACTTAGTACTACTAAAAGTATCCCCTTGGAAGGGGTTAATGAGGTTCGGAAAGAAAGGAAAACTAAGCCCAAGATACATTGGACCTTTTGAGACACTAAGACGGATTGGGAAGTTGGCTTACGAGCTAGCCTTACCCCCGAACCTACAACAAGTTCATAATGTGTTCCATGTGTCAATGCTAAGGAAGTATCATCGGGATGCCAGACACATAGTGGAGTACTAGCATGTGGATATGCAACCAGATCTGACTTACGTGGAGAAACCAGTAAAGATTATGGATAAGAAGGAGCAGGTGCTTCGGAACAAAGTGATCAAGCTAGTCAGAGTGCTATGGCAGAATCATAATGTGGAAGAATCAACTTGGGAACTAGAGAGCGCAATGCTAGAAAAGTACCCCCATTTGTTTTCTATTTGATTCCGGGACGGAATCCTTTTAAGGAGAGGAGACTGTAATAACCCCAAAATTTTGAACTTTTTTTTTAACCCTTATGAATAGTGTTTTTGCTGATATTGCTGAATAAGAAAACTTTTCATGCCACACTATGTAGGGGTTCTTTTATTGTTATTCTGAGATCTTATTAGCACTCTATATGATATATAAGTGTATGTAAAGATCGTCAGAATCCAAATTCAAACACTTTGATTTTTCCCGAAAATCTACCAGATACCGAAAGAATTGAGTATAAGGCAACAAGATGAAAAGGATTTAAATTAAAGGATTATAAGAGAGGATAAAAAAAGGAATATAATGTATTGAGAAAGGTTAAGGAAACCCAAGTAATAAGATCCCGGGTATGATCCCTCAAACGATAAACGAAAACGAAAGTTAAGCGAACCGTATAACAGATCACCGGTCATTAGCCAAGTAATTAGAAGCTAATCAAAGAGGTTAGTGATGATGATGTCATCAAACCAATAAGAGGAGGACAAGTGGGGGAGGATGACATAATAAGGTGACATAAGCATGACAAAGAAAGGTGTGTGTTGGTTGATTAAGAACCACACAAAAGTTACCATGGTAAAAAGTAATAAATCAAAACAAAAACCAAAAACAACCAAACAACCATTCATTTCACCAAAAACATAAAGTTAACTTCATTTCTTCAAAGGAAGCTCTCGGCCTTCTCTTTATTTCAAGAAGGAAAAATTCAAAATCTAAGATCCAAGCCTTGTTAATTAGTGAGGTAATTATCTAATACTCCTTATGCATAGATATAGCTATCCTATAAGTTTGAGCTTCTAATTCATTCACAATCTCTTCCTAAAAATCATGGAAGAAGAGGGTGAATAGTGTTTTTCAAGAACTTAAATTTTTGTTCTTGAGTTTTTGTTTAGATTAAGCTTGGATAAGGACTTTTAAGGGTGATTCCAAGCTAATTACTTGATTCTCCACTCTCCAAGGAAGGTATAACCCCTCCAAACCCTAACTTTACTTAGAGTTTTAGGTTTAGTTTTGTTGTTATGGTTCATGAGAAGCATGATTCTTGTAGACTTAGAGTGTGGTTGATTTTGTAATGAGTTGGAGTTGTAATTCTTGGATTATTGATTAATGAACTTAAGTATAGTTTTAATTCATGTTTGAGAATAATATAAATTGGAGAACTTAAGGTGTTGAGGCTGTTGTAGTATGATATGGATGAATTTTGGTTGTATGAATGAATTGTGGTTGATTGGTGGTTAGTTTGGAGTAGAATAAAAATTGGTAATCGCGTAAATATAGCCGTCGTAATGTCCGATTTACTTTAGACTGTTTTTACTCTTAACATCAGAACCCGAGATCTCACTGTTAGGATTTAACCATTGCCGTGATTAAATAGTTCATGTTATGAGCTTCGTTTTGATATGTGGTTCGTTTGAATCCGATGTACGGTTTAGGAGAAACGACTGTTTTAAGTAACGGCGTTTTGCGAACAAACCATTACCCCTCGCCTTACTTTGAAACATAGGTTAAAGACCTTAAAGGACTAATTGGAGTATGAATCATTTATGTAAAGTGTATTAGGCAGTTGGTAAGGCACTCGCTAAAGAATCTCCTTAAAACCCTTAATGGTTAATTTATTACAAATGGTGGAGCCGAGGGTACTCGAGCGACTTAAGGGAATCGTTGAGCGCCAAGCGAGTGTTAGAGTCTAATTGGTTAAAGTATAGATTCATAAGCGACTTTGGTTTAATTCCAACTTATATGTTGTTTATAGGTTACCAGACTCGTCCCAAGCCATTTGTCACCCCCAGTTGCTCAGGAAAATTTTCTACCCGTTATACTGTTGTTGTGATGTATATATGTATATGCATTATCTTGTGATAGATGCATGTTGGTTAATTAGCAAATTTTGCGATATATTGAAGCATGCTGATATGGAATATATATGCATGTATGTTTCGTAATCTTGATATATATCTGTTGATTCAAATGCTTATTAGTTGCATAATACCTATGCTAGAGATAAGCAGTAGTTGCGTATACCCTGAGTATAGGGGACCCAAAGGTGAACATTTTCTAAAACCGGGAGTCGATGTTCCCGAGTATAATATATATATATATATATATAGTTTTCAAAACTATTAATCGAATAAGATTTATTCGATAACTTTATTTTTATTAATGAATATTACTTTGAATATTCATTTGAGGACTTAAGACTCCGTTTATTTTATTTAATGAATATTATCTTGAATATTCATTCGAGGACTTTTGACTCGGTTTATATTATTTAATGAATATTAATTGAATATTCATTTGAGGACTTAAGACTCCATTTATTTTATTTAATGAATATTATCTTGAATATTCATTCGAGGACTTATGACTCAGTTTATATTATTTAATGGATATTAATTGAATATTCATTTGAGGACTTAAGACTCCGTTTATTTTATTTAATGAATATTATCTTGAATATTCATTCGAGGACTTATGACTCAGTTTATATTATTTAATGAATATTAATTGAATATTCATTTGAGGACTCATGACTCCGATTATTTACTAATTAATATTCTTTATGTTATTAAAGAATAATGTGTCGATAATCAAACTCACTTTTGATTATTCAAATAAAGATATTACTTGTGGTCTCATCTATGGATGACCTTTTAAAACCTATAATACTTTGAACAGTGGTAGTTCAAGTAGCTTTATAAAATGGTATAAGTATAGAGAAGTAATTGGTAACTTCATCTTCCTTTAAGCTTATATCCAGTAAGTATCTACCTTACACTTGATAAAGGTTTCCAGTAAGATATCCATTTAGATACTTGCATTATTGTTTACACTATATATATTATCTTGTGAGCTGTAATGCTCACTCTTGCTTTATTTCTTCATCACACAACCACAGTTAGGAAAGATGGCTAGACTCAAGCAGACCCAGCGCAAGCGCGTGGGAAGCGTCCCGCGTCTTCCCGTTGATGTTGTAGCTGCTATAGCTGCAGAGGTAGATCTATTAGTAGATCATGCATTCTACTTTTGGGAACCAAATATTGTATAATTATAACTTGTGGAAGATAATGGCAATTAACTGTAAACTTATCAAGTAATCATTTTGGGTTGTAATAACTTTTAAATTGTGGATTCAAGGACTTGTACTTATTTCAATTTCATCTCTGAGACTATAACGGGTTATGGTGTGTGTTAGTGTGGGGTCACAGCATGAGGTTATTTATTATTAATTAAGTTAAGTGATATTATGGAAAGAAAGACCGTGACGACCCGGATCCCCGACCCCGGATCTGGGGGTGTTACACCTTAGGATGAAGAATTGAACATTCCAATTTCACCTACAAGTCTTGTGAAAGTTGCTTTATCCAAAGGTTTAGTAAAAACGTCGGCTAATTGTTTTTCTGTTGAAATAAAAATAAGCTCAATAGTACCATTTGTAGCATGTTCTCTAATAAAATGGTGCCTTATATCAATGTGCTTTGTTCTAGAATGATTAACTGGTTTAGCCATAATATATATAACACTAGTATTGTTACACATAATTGGAATTTTATGTAACACTAGGCCATAATCCATTAGCTGATTTCTAATCCAAAGCATTTGAGCACAGCAACTTCCAATAGCTATGTATTCAGCCTCATCTGTGGAAGTTGACACAAATTGTTGTTTCTTTCTATACCAGGATACAAGTCTTTGTCCAAGAAACTGACAGCTTTCACTAGCTCTTTCTGTCAACCCTGCATCCAGCAAAATCTTCATCTATAAATCCAATAACTTAAACACCAGTTCCCTTAGGATACCATAATCCCAAGTTTGGAGTCCCCTTCAAGTATCTGAAAATCCTCTTCACAGCCATCAAATATGATTCTTTTGGATTGGCCTGAAATCTTGCATAAAGACATGTTGCAAACATGATGTCTGGCCTACTTGCAGTTAAGTAAAGCAAAGATCCAATCATTCCTCTATAACTTGAGATATCTACACTCTTGCCCTTTTTATCTTCATTCAACTTTGTAGCTGTAGACATAGGTGTATATGTAGGAGAAAAATCAACCATAACATACTTTTTTAATAAATCTTTTACATACTTACCTTGGCTGATGAAAATTACATCACTTCTTTGACTGACTTGAAGTCCAAGAAAGTAACTTAATTCTCCCATCATACTCATTTCATATTCACTCTATATAAGCTTAGAGACTCTTTGGAAAAGCTTTTCATTAGTAGACCCAAAGATGATATCATCCACATAGATATAAACTAGGATCATATCATCACCATGATTTTTGTAGAAGAGAGTCTTGTTAATAGTACCTCTGGTGAATCCATGCTTAATCAAAAATTCTGACAGTGTGTCATTCCAAGCTCTAAGTGCTTGTTTTAGTCCATAGAGAGCCTTGAGTAACTTGTATACAAAATTTGGAAATTCTGGATCTTCAAAGCTAGGTGGTTGTTGCACATAAACTTCTTCTTCCAACTTACCATTAAGGAATGCACTCATCCATTTGATATACTTTGAAATTTGAATGTGCAGCAAATGCTAAAAAAATTCTTATTACTTCAAGTCTTGCAATTGGAGCAAAAGTTTCATCATAGTCAATTCCTTCTTCCTGTGAGTAGCCTTTTGTAACCAATCTTGCTTTGTTTCTGGTCACTATTCCATTTTTATCCATTTTTTTCCTGAACACCCACTTCATTCCAATTATACTTCTATTCTTTGGTGCTGGAACCAATTTCCAAACATTCTTCCTCTCAAATTGATTTAGCTCTTCTTGCATAGCAAATATCCAATCAGGATCAAGTAGAGCTTCCTCAGTTTTCTTGGGCTCAGCTTATGACAGAAAACATGTATAAAGACATTCATTTGCAGTTGCACTTCTAGTCCTCACTCCAACAGTTGGATCACCAATAATTGCTTCTCTTGTGTGACTTATATCCCACTTTCTGATGTGAGTTTGTTGACTAGAATTTTCTGTGTTTTCTCCACCATTGGCATGACTTGCAGAACCTTCCTCTATTTCTCCCCCTGAGTTTGTGCTATCAAATTTAGGTTCATGAGATGAGCTTTCATTCTCATGATTCACTTGTTTATTAGACTCTTCATCAACTCTGTGATTTGTATTGACTTCAGCTTTATCATCAGAATCACTATCAATATTGAGATTTTCAAATTTTAGGACTTTTACTTCATTTTCATCAAGGCATTCCAAGCTTGGGCACTTGTCATCATCAAAAGTAACATCAGTGCTTTCCATAATTTTCCTTTGTTCAAGCACATAGACCTTGTAGGCAGTTCTTTCCAATGGATATCCCAGAAAAATTGCCTCAAAAACTTTAGAGTCAAATTTTCCCATATATTCAGAGTTGTCCTTCAAAACATAGCACTTGCTTCCAAACACATGAAGATGCTTCACAGTAGGCTTCCTTTTAGACAAGATTGAGTAGGGTAATTTGCTAAGATTTTTGTTAATGAGATATCTGTTTGGAGTATAGCATGTAGTGTTCACAGCTTCTTCTAGTTGCCAACTTTGCATCTTGCACTATTGTTCTAGCAGCCTCTACTAGTGTTCTATTCTATCTCTCAACTACCCCATTTTGCTGAGGTGTTCTAGTAGCTGAGAATTCTTGAACAACGCCTTTGTCTTTGCAGAATTCAGTTAAGGTAGCATTTTTGAATTCTGTTCCATTATCACTTTTCAATCTTTTCACACATTCATGATCTTCAGCCTACTTTTAAATCTTTTTGATGTGCTCAATTATGATATGTGGAGTCTCACTTGGAATGCATAAATTCCACCCATTTATATCTTGAGTAGTCATCCACCATCACAAGTGCATATCTCTTCCTTGAAATTGAGAGGACATTTACTGGTGTAAATAAATCCATATGAATAAGTTGCAAAGGTGCACTTATAGAGTTCATAATTTTACTTTTGTGACTTGATCTTTTCATTTTCCCTTTTTGACAGGCATCACAGACTTCATCATGAGCAAACTCCAGATTAGGCATGCCTCTCACTAACTCCTTTTTGACTAGAGTATTGATTATTTTGAAATTCAAGTGAGATATCCTTTTATGCCATAACTTGCTTTTCTCCACCGATGCCTTGGTGTAGAAGCAACAAATTCCATTCTCATTTGCTGAGTCCAGGTCTGCAACAAATATGTTACCTTTCCTTGCTCCTTTCAGAGAAACTTTACCAGTTTTCTTGCTGATAAAAGTACATTCTTCTCTGTTAAATAGAACCTTGAAATCCTTGTCTGCAAATTGGCTGACACTTAAAAGATTCATTTCAAGACCAGTTACCAGTGCTACATCTTCAATGACAACATTTCCAGAAATCAATTTTCCATATCCCATAGTGAAACCTTTGTTGTTGTCTCCAAAAGTCATTAATGGGCCCGCCTTCTCCTCAAACTGTGATAGTAGGGCCATATCACCTGTCATATGTCTTGAGCATCCATTGTCTATGATCCATATGACTTTCTTCTTTTTTCCCTGCACACGATAAGTTTAAGTGTATTTAGCAACCCAAGCAGTGTTGGGTACTTTCCTCTTGTTAACATATTTGATAGAGGTAGAGTTTGATGATTCAGAAAGAATATAATTCATAGAATGATGTGAATTATTCTTTTTGGCTAAAGAATCAAAATTGATTTCCTTAAGATCAACTCTCAGCTTGTGACAACTTGTCATTACTTTCATGTTGCAAGGTATGCAATCAAACTTGTCACAGAATGAGTAGGGATCTTCAGTTTTTGCTTCATTATATTTTCATGCTCCTACTCCTGGCTTACTAAAAACCTTTTTCCAAAGGCGAGTTAGATGATTCACAGAGCCACATTTTTGACATTGTTTTCTTGGAGCATTTGCAACATAAGAAAAGTTGTTGCTTTTGTTTATCCCAATCTTTCCATTTCTATTCTTCTTCTTCTTTCTTGCATATTCAGTTTTTATTTCCTTGATATGTGTCTTGGAATCTTGGTTGACTGTTAAGTGGCCTTTATATCCACTTAGAATGCTTTATAAAGGCTTGAATTGGTGTTTTATACTCAAGTTATTTATGTTTTTGATGTGTTTTGTAGTGTTTTTATATTTAAGGCGTATAACGGGGATCTAGGTGATTTAGCATTGTATTGATGCTAAAATGGTGTTAGGAAGGTGTTCTGGGAGTTTGCCCGTGAAAAACCATAAATCACCAGCAAATAAAGCAAGCAGAAGATTTTTCTCCAGAAGGCAGCGCGCCCGCGGTGTAGTAGCGCGCGGTCGCGCCGAAGTTACAAAATTGCAGCACGCCCGCGCTGGTGAAGCGCGCGGCCGCGCCAGGTCGGGATGAAAGAATCCTGATTCTCTTACAATTCTGATTTCTGGGCTTCTAATCTACATTGGCTGCTATATAATGACAACTTAAGATCATTTTTCAATAATAAGACGTACAAGAGCTTAAGAAGAAGACATAAGAAGACCATATAGCATAATTCAACCAAGGCGAAGATGATCTAGTTTATTCTTGTGATTCTTTATTTTAATTTGTAACCTTGGATGTTAGTTTTCTTATTTATTGAACGTATACTCTTGTTTAACGTACTTGGTTTTATTATTTATATTTATAAAGACCTAGTTTATTATACCATACTTTCATTGGAACCCACGTTGATGATGAGTCCGATTATAGCTAATCGTTATCGTGGGGTTCTAGCGGATTTACTTATGGATTTCTTTAGTTAAATTATTTCGATGCCTTAGTGTGTGGTGATTTTATGATAACCTAGTATTGGTTGTGCTTATTCATCATATGAGCAGCGCGAACTTATAAGATAGCGTGTTAATCTCTAATGAAGCGACAATGAATTTAGAGGTTTAGAACTTGCCATGCTAGTATAGGTTCATGTATTTACCATCTTACTTACCCTATGTAATCATGATAGATAACTTGTGCATTAAACCGTTATGTTGTCAAATTCTATAGACATATAGGGTCTCAATATAATTGGTGTCTATTCAGCTTTTATCTCTTTTATGGATATCTGGTAGTAGGGTTTTCGTACAATGAAAGTTGGCGTTTACTAGTTTCGTGTTGTCTGATTAGTGTCATCACCATTGCATGCTAAAGTTAAGAACAAAAAGGCTATTGGATTAAGTAGTAATGCAGTTAGAATCCCATGTTTGTGCCATATAGTAATCAATCCCTTTTAATCTATTAGTTAATGTTCTTTAGTATAATCTCTTAGTTAATCTTAGTTATAAACAAACTCAATTTGTTATTCGTCTTAGCATTAAATAATAACCATACCATTGTTGCATAAGTACATTGATTGAAATTAATCTAAACCAGTCTCTGTGGGAACGAACTAGAAATAATTCTATATTACTTGCGATCGCGTACACTTGCATGAATATTAGTGCATGTTTCCGTCCTAACAAGTTTTTAGTGCCGCTGCCGGGGAATCAGTGTTAATTTTTAGTTTATGTGTTTGTCATCAGTGGTCGTTAAAGTTCATTGACTTAGATAATGTTAATTACTTATTTCCTTGTCATGTTTCAGGTACTCTAGCGAGCGTGTATGCATACACGTTCTCGGTCTCGTCCTAAGATCAATAATATTCAATCGAGCATTGTCCAACCAGCCATCTCGGCTAACACCTTTGAGATCAAGTCGAGCACGATTCAGATGATACAGAACTCAGTTCAGTTTGGGGGTTCTCCGACAGAAAACCCCAACATACACATTAGAGATTTCATCGAGATCTGTGACACTTTCAAGTTCAGTGGAGTTTCTGAAGATGCTATTAAGTTGAGGCTTTTCCCATTATCTCTACGGGATAAAGCTAAGTGATGGTTACATTCTTTACCACCAGGGTCTATCACCAAATGGGAGGATCTTGCTCAAAAGTTCCTAACTAAATAATTTCCTATGACGAAGACTGCTGCAATCAGAAACACACTTACTCAATTTGCTCAGCAATCTGGAGAATCTTATGTGAGGCTTGGGATCGCTACAAAGAGATGCTTAGAAAGTGTCCTCACCATGGGATGCCTGACCGGATGATCATTAACTGCTTTTATAATAGATTGGGTGCTACTTCTAGACCCATACTTGATGCAGCATTAGGAGGAGCCTTATGGGCTAAAAGCTATGATGAAGATTATGAATTCATTGAGCTAATGGATGCCAATGAATACCAGAACCCAACTCAGAGACTACCTCAAGGCAAGGTAGCAAGAATTCTGGAGTTACATGCAGCTACCTCTATAGCTGCTCAGCTTAAGGCTTTGACGATGAAGGTGGATTCTTTTGATAATTAATGCGTTAATTAAATCACTAGTGTTTGTGACCTTTGTGCTGGTGCCCATGAGACAAAGCAGTGTGTTATTTCTAGTGAATTGGCTTAGTTTGTGAGCAACCTTCAGAGGTCGCAGCAACCAGTACCAGCCCCCTATCATCCCAACAAACGCAATCATCCTAACTTCAGCTGGAGTAACACTCAGAATGCTGTACAACAGCCTTATCAGCCATATGCAGCAAAGCAATACAACCCTTCTAGTTTTCAACAGCCGCAATATGCATCAAGGAAACAACTCCAACTTCAGCAGTTACCTCAATCTAATGAAAAATCTGAATTGGAGGAGTTGAGGCTCATGTGTAAGAGCCAAGCGGTGTCTATCAAGACCTTGGAAGATCAAATTGGGCAAATTTCCAATACTTTGCTAAATCGTCAACCTGGTACACTCCCTAGTGACACTGAAGTACCAGGAAATAGGGAAGCTAAGGAGTAGGTTAAGACAATTACATTGAGGTCTGGGATGGTTGAAAATCCTGAAAAATCTCAAGTTTCGGAAGAAGAAGCTGTGGCCAAGAAGAAGTACAGAAGAAAGCAGAAGTGGAACCAAGGAAGACTACTGTGGAACACACTCCTCCTAAGGGTAATACTGGGGAGAAGCGGGTCTATCCTCCACCTCTTTTTCCTAAGAGGTTGTAGAAGAAAAAGTTGGATAAGCAGTTTGAGAAGTTTTTGGAGGTGTTCAAGAAACTTCATATCAATATACCTTTCGCTGAAGCTCTTGAACAAATGCCCAGTTATGTGAAGTTTATGAAAGGTATTCTCTCTCGGAAAGTGAAGCTTGATGACTTAGAGACATTTTCTCTCACGGAGGAATGCAGTGCTGTGCTGCAACAGAAGTTGCCTCCGAATCTTAAAGATCCTGGAAGCTTCACTATTCCTTATACCATTAGAAAAGTGTCATTTGACAAATGCTTATGTGACTTATGAGCTAGCATCAATCTGATTCCCTTGTCAATCTTCAAGAAGTTGGACTTACCATATCCAAAGCCTACTTATATGACCTTGCAGTTGGCCGATCGTTCTATTACATATTCTCGAGGCATTGTGGAGGATGTCTTGGTCAAGGTGGATAAACTCATCTTTCCTGTTGATTTTGTAATTCTTGATTTTGAGGAGGATAAGAAGATTCCCATAATCATTGGAAGACCATTCTTGGCTACTGGCGGAACCTTGATTGATGTGCAGAAGGGTGAGCTTACTATGCGAGTGCTAGATCAGGATGTGACGTTCAATGTTTTTAATGCCATGAAATTCCCGACTGAAAATGAGGAGTGCTTAAAAGTGGAGTTGGTCGATTCTGTGGTTACTTAATAACTTGATAAACTGCTAAGGTCTGATGCCTTAGAGAAGGCCTTATTGGGAAATTCAAATAGTGAAGATGATAAAGGTGATGAACAGTTGCAGTATTTGAATGATTCTCATTGGAAGCAAAGGCTAGATATGCCTTTTGAATCTCTTGGATTGGAGGAGTTGAACAAATCTCCAAAGCGCCTCAAGCCATCTATTGAGGAAGCTCCTACACTTGAGCTTAAACCATTGCCTGAACACTTAAGGTATGCTTTTTTAGGTGATGCATCTACTTTGCCTGTTATTATTGCATCTGACCTTTCAGGTAGTGATGAGGAAAATCTCTTAAGAATTCTGAGAGAGTTCAAGTCGGCAATTGGATGGACTATAGCAGATATCAAGGGAATCAGCCCTTCTTATTGTATGCATAAAATTCTGCTAGAGGAAGGTAGCAAGCCTACTGTTGAGCAATAAAGAAGGTTTAATCCGATCATGAAAGAAGTTGTGAAGAAAGAAATCCTCAAATGGCTAGATGCAGGGATCATCTACCCCATTTCTGATAGTTCTTGGGTGAGTCCAGTGCAGTGTGTGCCAAAGAAAGGAGGTATCACGATTATTGCTAATGAAAAGAATGAGCTCATTCCTACTCGAACAGTCACGGGGTGGAGAGTTTGCATGGATTACAGGAAACTGAGAAAGGCCACAAGGAAGGATAACTTCCCTCTTTCATTTATTGATCAGATGCTTGACAGGTTGGCTGGGCATGAGTACTACTGTCTTCTGGATGGTTATTCGGGTTATAATCAGATTTGTATTTTGCTAGAAGATCAGGAAAAGAATACCTTCACTTGTCCGTTTGGTACTTTTGCCTTCAGAAGAGTTTCTTTTGGTTTGTGTGGTGCACCTCCCACATTTCAGAGATGCATTATGGCTATCTTTCCTAACATGATTGGTCAGAATGTGGAGGTGTTTATGGACGATTTCTCTATGTTTGATGATTTTTTTGATGAATGCTTGAAGAATCTTGGCGCCGTTCTTAAAAGGTGTGTTGAGACCAATATGGTTCTTAACTGGGAAAAATGTCATTTTATGGTGCGATATGGCATTATTATTGGGCACAAGGTCTCTAGTAAAGGTCTTGAAGTGAAGAAAGCCAAGGTGAGGGTTATCGAAAACCTTCCTCCACCAATATCTGTTATGGGAGTTCGCAGCTTTCTTGGTCATGCGGGTTTCTATCGGCGATTTATCAAGGACTTATCTAAAATCTCTAAACCCTTGTGCAATCTTCTAGAGAAAGATGCCCCGTTCAAGTTTGATGATGAGTGCCTAGCTGCTTTTGAGATCTTAAAGAATATTTTAATCACGACACCTGTCATAACTGCACCTAATTGGGATGAACCTTTTGAAATGAGGTGCGATGCAAGTGACTATGCAGTTGGAGAAGTTCTTGGGCAGAGAAATAACAACATATTTCATGTGGTCTACTATGCTAGTAAGACCCCTCAATGGTGCTCAACTAAATTATACCACTACTGAAAAGAACTTTTAGCCATTGTCTACGGTTTTGAGAAGTTTCGATCTTATTTGCTGGGAACGAAGGTGACAGTTTTCACTAATCACGCTACTATTCGATATCTCGTCTCAAAGAAGGACTCGAAACCTAGACCGATTCGATGGGTTCTTTTACTTCAGGAATTTGAGTTGGAGATCAAGGACAGAAAGGGTACTGAAAATATAGTCGCTGATCATCTTTCTCATTTGGAAGATCCAAGTGCAACTTCGCAGGATAAGACATTGATAAATGAGTCTTTTACCAATGAGCAGTTGTTTGGGGTGCAGGAGGAAGAACTGTGGTTCGCAGACATTGTGAACTATCTTGTAAGAAATATTATGCCTCCATACTTGTCTTCTACTCAAAGGAAGAAGTTTCTTCATGAGGTGAAGTGGTACATGTGGGATGAGCCATTTCTGTTTAGGCAAGGAGCTGACCAAATCATCAGGAGATGTATTCCATACAGCGAAATGGGGGGGGATCTTGCGAGATTGCCATTCGACTGTTTAAGGAGGCCACTATGGTGGAGAAAACATGACAGCTCATATCCTTCAAGCGAGATTTTTTCTGGCCTACATTGTTTAAGGATGGGCATCAATTTGTTTTGAAGTGTGATCGATGCCAGCGTGTGGGAAATATGTCTAAGAGGGATGAGATGCCTCTTAATATATTTCTCGAGGTTGAAGTCTTTGATGTTTAGGGAATTGACTTCATGGGGCCATTTGTCTCATCTTGCAATAATCAGTATATCTTGTTGGCGGTTGATTATGTCTCAAAATGGGTTTAAGTCAAGGCTTTGCCAAAAAATGAAGTTAAGGTAGTGCTTAATTTTCTTCATAAGCAGATATTCACAAGGTTTGGGACTCCAAGAGTCATAATCAGTGACGAGGGATCGCATTTCTGCAATCGCAAGTTCACTGCTATGATGCAGAGATATAATGTGAATCATCAAATTGCTACAGCCTACCATCCTCAGACTAATGGTCAAGCTGAGGTATCTAACAGGGAGATCAAGCGTATTCTATAGAAAGTTATGTGTCCATCAAGGAAGGATTGGTCTTTCAAGCTGGATGAAGCTGTTTGGGCGTATAGAACAACATATAAAACTCCGCTAGGTATGTCGCCATTTCAATTGGTTTATGGGAAAGGATTTCATTTGTCTGTGGAGCTCAAGCATAAAGCATATTGGTCTTTGAAGAAGTTGAACCTTGATATGGATGCAGCTGGTAAGCAAAGAATGCTTCAATTGAATGAACTCGATGAGTTTCGGCTTCAAGCATACGAGAATAACAAAATGTATAAGGAGAAAGTCAAGAGGTGGCACAATAAGGGTCTAGTGCTCAAATCATTTTTGTCGGGACAACAAGTTCTTTTTTAACTCTCGTTTCCATCTTTTTCCTGGAAAGTTGAAGTCGAGGTGGCCAGGGTCGTTCTTTGTCAAAACTGTGTTTCCACATGGAGCGGTGGAGATTTTTGAGAATGATCCAGGCCAGGCATTCAAGGTGAATGGACAAAGGTTGAAGAATTACCATGGGGATACGACAAACCGTGAGGTGGTTAGTACCATTCTATTATCCACTTGATCTCGGGATTCTACGTCAAGCTAGGGATGTAAAGCTGGCACTTCTTGGGAGGCAACCAAAGTTTGTTGTACATTAGTAGGTAGAGGAAGAAGAAAGCAAGGAGAAAAACACAAAAAAAATCAGAAAAAGAAAAAAATGAAGCGCCAACTACAGAAGCACGACGCGCCCGCGCTGAGCAGCGGGGCGGCCATGCTCATTTTCCAGTAAGTGCGCGCGCTCGCGCTGGTATGTGGAGCGGCCGCGCTGGTTTTCCAGTAACACGGCGCGCCCGCGCTGCATCCCTGTAGTCGAAAAAAAGACAGCAAAATAAACAAAAAATCGGGACTTTGAATACAAAATCAATTCCTACCCGGATTTCCCTCCTCCACTTCCCACAATTTCTATTCCAAATCAATTTCAAACACCCCCATTATTCCCATAATCAATTCCCAATTCTTTTCCATAATGAATTCTCTCCAAAATTCCTATATATACATACACTTATACACAAACTTCTCCATCACTTCAAAAATTCTCAAACACAAATCTCTCTTATACAATTATCTTTTCTCTCAACTTATTCAATCTCAATGGCACCCAAAAGACAAAGAACTCAAGTTAGCAGCAGCACCACCGATTCTTCCAGCGTTGGCGGTGTGAGGCCTAGGTTTTCAACTCCGGAGGCTGAGGCGGAGTATACGAGGCTGCTTTCGAAGCCTATAGCCAAGAAGAGAGGTTTTATGCCATCAGAAAGGGATGGTAAGTTATTGGAGATGATTTTGGAGATGGGTTGGGTTGCTTTTTGCGAGACACCCACTGATGTGCCCATGAGTGTGGTTCGTGATTTTTACGCGAATGCGAAAGCGAAGAAAAATAGTTTTACTGTGGTGAGGGGGTTGATGGTGTAGTATAGTGCTGAGGCAATTCGGAGGGTGATTGAGCAGCCCGAGAGGAGGCCAGATCAGGATAATTGGAATTAGAGGACGGGGGATATTTTAACTTGGATTTGATCGTTACTACACTGTGTTTGCCTGAGACTCACTGGAAGTTCAAGAAGGGCACGAAAGAGTATGCCACTTTCCCTGCTTCGTACATGAACATATTTGCACGTGAATGGAATTCCTTTATTTGTGCAAATATCATGCCATCTTCTCACGTGCATGATGTTACTGTGGAGCGTGCACGGTTATTGTGGGGGATTTTTCAGGGAGACTATGTGGATCTCGGGATGGTAATTCATCAGGGTATCTTAAGGTTTCTGCGAGGCAGTACTACGGGGTCTATTCCCTATGCGTCCATTGTGACGAAGTTGTGTGTGGCGGTTGGAGTTTATTGGTCCACACACGAGCATCTGCACTTCCGAGTGCCCTGATTGATAGTTCGACGATAACAGTTATGCAGGAGTGAGGAGGAGGTAAGCCTGATCCGAAAAGTCTTGGTTATTCTTATGACCACTTATCGGGTGGCCATCTAGCGGATCAAATGTATGCTGGTGGTACAACCCAGGCGAGCAGAGCAGCATGGGGAGCTCAGTTGGGTGAGAAGGCTGGTCCTTCGCGGTCGTAGCAGTAGCAGGAGGAGGAAGCACATGATAGTGCTAGTTTAAGTTCAACGTAGTATAGGCGCTTGTCCATAGTCGATTTGCACAGGATCTCACCCAGGCATTGGGGACTGCATTCAGATCCACAGGAGTTGATATCCAGTGGCCAGTATTCGGTGAGGACTCTGTGTACCCACCTCCAGAAACTGCTGACACACCACCCGTTGAGGGTGATGATCCTGATTCCGAGTAGGTATGCCTGATTCCTTACTATTACCTTCATTGAGGACAGTGAATAATTTAAGTTTGGGGGTAGTAGTTAAGGAATATATATTTGTGTATGTCTCATATAGTTTGCATATTCATTATAGTTTAGTTCATATAGTTACATATTTGCCATGTAGTAGTTAGTTTTTTTTATTTTACATGATCGTTGTTGCCATATAGTTCATGCATGTGCATTATATCATGATCCCTTAGTTTACTTTTCCAACTGATTTGTGATATTGATGCTAGTGTGGTGATGTCATATTAGGAATGTTAAGTCTTATCGAGTTGATATGCATGTTAGAAGCCACTAAATTCACTAAGTCTTATAGGTTGCTTACGTGCTAGATCATGATCATGTTTTGTTTGTTTGTTGAGGTTTAATCACATGTTTATATTTAGAATTTAGGATATTCTCTTAATGATAAAATAACATGGATATTTAAAAATTAGAAAAAATGGATTTCATTGCTTGTTATTGTGGCTAGGTGTCAAATGGCTAGTAGCCGACTCATTTTACTGGTTTCTGGGGGGCGGGCACGCTGGACTTTTGGTGATTTTTTGACAATTCTTCTTTTGGTCGTATCTTGAGTTCTGCTCGTAAGAATTAGGCGATTCAACTGCCCACATGAAGCTAACAAGATTCTCTACAACTTGAGAATGGCCTAGACTTCAAAATATGATCTCTTATCAGCATAATATCCTTACAAAGCCCTTTCCTCCTCCAACTAGAGCCCTGCAATGCAATAACCCAAAAACACATCAAACATACCAGATACTTGAGTCCAAAACACCAATTTCCTGAAATGAAGCGTTCCAAGTAGATACAAAATTCACTTATCACACCCCCAAACTTGAATCGATGCTTGTCCTTAAGCATAAACAGACTCAAAACTACAAAACAAAACTAATGCATGAATGGAACTACGTGAAAATACAACTAAATGATATTGCTGTCGATCCCCTCAGAATAACTATAACCAACCAACAAGCTAATGCCTCTAAGAATACAATGACTTTTAATAGAGTTCGAATAAACCCCATAAACCAACTTACAAACCAGAAACATGCTTTTGTGGATGCTTAAGGGATATATTTTCGATACTAGATCAATAACCATAACTTATCTATCATCAAAACAATCATAAGTTTATAAACAGAATAGACGATAAACACATAATGACTCACAACACTTTCATTTTACTAAAGTTATACAAGGATTCATTCTATTATTGAACACATAACAGAGATGCTTATTTGACTGTGCAATGAATGAGGTCCCAAAAGACTTATACAGTAATACCCATGTAACGAGTGTTAGGTTAGCGGATCCCAGACTATAAAAGCCTTAGGTCACTAGGCACAAAGTCCCCTAGAACTTAATAACTCGATTATTAAAGAGCTCACTCTTGGCCAATTATGCATAACATATATTTTTTTTTCTTTTTTTTTCTTTTTGTTTTTTTTTAATTCCTGAATGAGTGAGTTTCGCTCCATCTCATTCAACCCTAGACTACTCATAAAATATAAGACGGCTACTAGCCATTTGACGCCTAGCCTTATTCACAACTAGCAATAAAATCCAAGTTTTTCTCCATTATAAAAATCAGTGTTTTTACGTCATTACAAGAATAGAAAAAATTCTAAATATAACCAAGTGATTAAATCTCAAAAAATAAACAAGTATGATCATAATCTAGATAAAAAGCAACATATAAGATTTGTGAATTTGTTTTCCTAGGGATGTAAATCAATTCATTAAGACTTAAACATCCCTCTATTCGTCATCACTACACTCACATCAACATCAACCAATCAATCAGAAACAACTCAACCTAAGGGATCATATTATATACATGTAAATGTAACTACATGGACTCACATATTTACACAAAAAAAAATGAAAAAAAATATGACCTATATGAACAATTATGCAAAAATACGAATGAAATACACTAAACATGCTACATGAATCTATATAGACACAACACAAACTAATCCTTACATTATCACCCTTAAACTTAAAATTTTCAATGTCCTTATTGAAGGTAATAATAAGGATTCAAGGCATACCTAGTCATCGGGAGGATCACCCTCCTCGGGCGGAGTATTAGGCGGCGGGTAAACAGAATCAGCTCCACATACAGGCCAATCGACCTCGACACCAGTGGCCCAGAAAATAGTGCCCAAAGCCTGTGTCAAATCTGCAGCAAAATGATGGTGAATGTCGTGCATGGCCTCCATATGCCTTGTCAATCGCCTGTAGTGCTTATCACCAACACCAGTCATATTAACTACCTGCTGCACATGAGAAGAACCCTATATAGGCACGGAAGGATCAGTATGGCCACTCTCTATATCATCAAAAATATATCCCAACCCCTTATCATGGGGTGCACCTAAGAATGCATAACTCAAGTGATCTGGCAGTGGGTTGAGCTCAAGTGTGGGAGCTTCTTCAATAGATAGGTTAAGAGACTCGAACGGAAAATCCAACTTTCTCTTCCACGGGTGGAAGCATTCAAATATTGCAGTTGCTCTGCCCCTTCTCTATCTTCACTATCAGATTACCCCGTCAAGGCTCTCTCTAAAGTATCTGACCTTAGCACTTGCTGAAGTTCCGAATTCACTAGAGAATTGACCATCTCTACTTTAAAGCATTCATTTTTATCAGTTGGGAATTTTGTTTCATTGAACACATTAAAGGTGACCTCTTGATCTAGAATCCTCATTGTAAGCTCTCCCTTCTGCACATCGATCAGAGTTCGGCCAGTAGCTAAGAATGGTCTCCCTAAGATAATGGGAATCTTCTTATCTTCCTCAAAGTCCAGAATTATAAAATCAGCAAGGAAAATGAGTTTTTCCACCTTAACCAAGACATCCTCCACTATTCCGTACGGATAAGCGATGGAACGATCAGCTAGTATTCCAAGCTTCTTGAAGATAGACAAGGGAATCAGATTGATGCTAGAACCCAAATCACACGATCAATTGTCGAAAGAAAAGTTCCCAATAGTGCATGGAATAGTGAAACTTCCAAGATCTTTAAGCTTCAGAGGCAATTTCTGTTACAGAACTGCACTACACTCCTCCGTTAGAGCAACAGTTTCCAACTCCTCAAGCTTCACCTTCTGTGAGAGAATACCTTTCATGAACTTCGCATAGCTCTGCATTTGTTATACAGCTTCTGCAAAAGGTATGTTGATGTGCAACTTCTTGAAAACTTCCAGAAACTTGGCAAACTGCTTGTCAAACTTCTACTTCTGAAGTCTTTTAGGATATGGCGGAGGTGGATAGACTTGTTTCTCCCCTATATTACCCTCAGGAGGATTATTTTCAACAGCTTTCTTCTTTGGTTCCACCTCGGCATCCTTCTACACAACCTTTTCAGCCATAATCTCATTTTCTGGAATTGGCAAGGGTGCAGACGCACTTGCATTCTGGACAGAATTTTCAGACTCTTCGTCTTGCTGAATTTGGGGGCTTGTGACTTTTCCAGACCTCAAAGTGATTGCCTTTACCTGTTCTTTGACTTCCCTCTCACATGGATTGGCTCCTGTATTGCTAGGAAGTGTTCCTAGTTGTCGATTTAATAAGACGTTAGTAATTTGCCCTATTTGGTTCTCCAGAGTCCTAATAGAAACAACCTGGCTTTTGCATATATGAGCCTGGTTTTTGCACATAAGCCTCAACTCCTCCAATTCATATTTTTCATTCGAAGACTAACCTGCACCTCCATGAGTTTACTTTTGCATTTTTATTGGCTGAAACTGTTACCTTGTTGCAAATTGTTGCTAAAAACCAGGATAATTAAATGCTTCTTTCCAAATTGCTGGAACAGTTATTGCATCACATTTTGATTGTTGCTCCAGCTGAAGTTAGGATGATTTCAGTTGTCAAGATGATAAGTGTCTGGATCTGGTTGCTGCGATCTCTCAAAGTTGCTCACAAACTGAGCTGATTCACTAGATATAGTGCATTGCTCCGTCGCATCCGAACCTGCACACAGCTCACAAACATTGGTTATCTGATTAACATCATAGTTGGCCAGAAAATCGATCTTCATAGACAACACCTTTAGTTGAGCAGTGATAGTCGTAGCTGTATCCACTTCAAGAACTTCTACTACCTTACCCTATGGCAATCTCTGGGTTGGATACTGATATTCATTAGAAACCATCAGTTCAATTAGATCATAAGCTTCCTCATAGCTCTTTGCCCCTAATTATCCACCTGATGCTGCATCAAAAATGGGTCTTGACTGTGCTCTCAAACCGTTACAGAAGTAATTGATGATCATCCAATCAGGAATTCCATGATGAGGAGACTTCCTAAGCATCTCCTTGTAGCGCTCCCAAGCTTCACATAGAGATTCTCCCTATTGCTGCACAAATTGAGTAAGAGCATTCCTGATTGCAGCTGTCTTCGCCATAGGGAATAATTTAGTGAGAAACTTTTGAGCAAGATCTTCCCAAGTAGAAATCGAACTAGCTGGTAGAGAGTATAACCAGCTCTTAGCCTTCTTCCTTAGAGAGAATGGGAACAGTCTCAGTTTCACCGCATCCTCAAACACACCATTGAACTTGAAGGTGTCACAGATCTCTATGAAATCCCTAATGTGCGTATTGGGATCTTTTGTTGGAGAACCCCCAAACGGGACTGAATTATGTACCCCTTGAATCGTGCTAGATTTTATTTCAAAGGTATTATCAGCAAAGGCTGGTCTGACAATGCTAGACTAAATGTCATTGATTTTCGGTTGAGAATAATCCATCAAAACTTTTATATCTGCTGCTGGTTCTCCCATTGCAATAAAAACTAGAGTACCTGAAACACACGACTAAAGTAAACCTTGCAAGAAAATAATCCGAGTCAGTGAACTTTAACGACCACTGATGACAAGCACATAAACTAAATTTAACATCGAGTCCCCGGCAGCGGCGCCAAAAACTTGTTCGCACTAAAACACACGCAAAAATACACGCAAGCTCACGTGATCACAAGTAGTGTAAGATATAAGTCAAGTTCGTTCATGCAGGGACGGGTTTAGGTTAAGTTCATATTATGCACTTATGTAACAATGTATGGTTATCATTCAATGCTAAGACAAATAACAAATTGAGGTTTAATTTAATTAAGAGATTATACTGAATAGCATTAACTAAGAGAATTAAGATTGAATTACTTATATGAGAATAAATATGGGATTCTAACTTCATTAAATACTTCATTCAAAGTTACGTCTTTTACCCTAGCATGTGATGGTGATGACAACTAATCAGATAACACGAAACTAGTATACGCTAACTTTCGTTATACATATACCCTACTATCAAATATCCACAATTAAGATAGAAGTTGAATAGACTCCAATTATGCTTAGTCTCTATATATCTATAAAGATTAAAAACATAACGGTTGTAGAGCAAGTTATCTATGGTGATTATATAGGGTGAATAAGATGGTTAAAATTACCCATGAATTATGCATGTCAATTCATACATAAACCTATACTAGCATGGAAAGTTCTAAACCTCTATATTCACTGTCGCTTCAACAGAGATTAACAAACAATATTAGATGTTAGCCACTGATAAGTGGCATTTATATCCACTTAGAAAACTTCGTAAAAGCTCGAATTGGTGTTCTGTACTCAAGTTGTTTGTGTTTTTGATGTGTTTTTATAGTTTTTTGCATTTCAGGCCATATTCGAAAGAAAGAATGGATATTGCTTGTTTTATGCTTAAAAGAGTGTTAGGATAGAACTTCGGTCGATTGCACACAAGAAAATAGCACAAGAAGGTCAAGAAAGCAGAAAAATCCAGTTTTTCCAGAAGCATAGGGTGGCCGCGCTACTCTTGGGAACGGCCGCGCCCATTTGAGAGGAAGCGAGCGTGCCCGCGCTGGTATGCGGGGCGGTTGCGCTGGGTCGGGATTTCAGAATCCTGATTCTATTAGAAGATTGATTTATTGGACTCCTGATATGTTGGGCTGTTATTTAAAGACTTCTAAAAGAAGGTTTTCATAAAGAAGAGGAAGGAGATAGCAGCAAGAAGACCTAATAGCACAATACAATGAAGGGAGAGAAGATCTTGTTTTCACTTGTGATTCTTTACTTAACTTGTAATCTTGGATGCTTGTTTTCTTTGTTATTTGGACCTAATACTCTTGTTAACGTACTTTTGATTATTATTCAGTTTATAAAGACCTAGTTATTTACCATGCTTTCATCGGAACCCATAGTAACGATGAGTTCGGTTATGAACTAATCATTGGCATGGGGTTCTAACGGATTTACTTATGGATTTCTATACTTGATTGTTTTGATACCTTGGTGTGTGGTGATTGATTGATATCCTAGTATTGGCTGTGCTTATTCGTCTTATGTGTATAGATAACATATAAGATAGCATGTTAATCTCTATTGAAGCGACAGTGAATATAAAGGTTTAGAACTTGCCATGCTAGCATAGGTTCATGTATTTATTATGCATGTTTCCTAGGTAATTTTAACCATCGTACTTGCCCTATGTAATCATGATAGATAACTTGTTCATTAAACCTTTATGTTGTCAAATTCTATAGACATATAGGGTCTCAATATAATTGGTGTCTATTCAGCTTCTATCTCTTTTGTGGATGTCTGGTAGTAGGGTATTCGTACAACGAAAGTTGGCGTTTACTAGTTTCGTGTTATCTGATTAGTTGTCATCACCATTGCATGCTAAGGTTAAGAACAATGACTTTGAATGAAGTATTTAATAAAGTTAGAATCCCATGTTTGTCTCATATAGTTAATTCAATCACTTTTATTCTTAGTTAATAGCATATTAGTTTAATCTTAGTTATAAACATCTCAACTTGTTATTGTCTTAGCATTGAGCGATAACTATACTATTGCTACATAGGTGCATAATATTAAGTTAACCAAAAAGAGTCTCTGTGGGTACGAATCTGATTTATATTTTATACTACTTGCGAATGCGTATACTTCCGTGTAATTTTAGCACGTGTTTTTGTCCTAACAGTAAGCATTAAAGACGAACAAGCACAACCAAACTAGGAAATCATAAATCACCACACACCAAGGATCATAAAACAATTAACTATTGAAATCCATAAATAAATCCGTTAAAACCCCATGAAAACGATTAGTTCATAATCGAACTCATCGTCACCATGGGTTCCAATAAAAATATGATAATAAACAAAACAAGAGTACTAGGGTTCAAAGACAAATCGAAAACAAGCATCTGAAGTACAACTATATTGAAGAATTCAAAAGTCTTCTTCTCCGTAGCCGTCTTGTGCTCTCTAGGTCTTCTCAATGCTCTCCCTTTCCTCCTTGTTGTTAAAAACATCTTTTTATTGGTTTATATAGGCCCCAAGTGGACCTGGGCTCTTAAAATCATCAATTTGTACTAAAATCAGGATTAGACGATTTTCTGACAATTAATCTTTTGGCCGTATCTTGAGTTCTGCTCGTCAGAATTAGGCGATTCAACTGCCCACGTGAAGCTAACAAGATTATCTACAACTTTAGAATGGCATAGACTTCAAAATATGATCTCTTATCAGAATAAAATCCTTGTAAAGCCCTTTCCTCCTCTAAATAGAGCCCTGCAATGTAGTAACACAAAAACACATCAAACATACCCGATACTTGAGTCCAAAATACCAATTTAAGCCTGAAATAAAGTGTTACAAGTAGATATAAAATACAGTTATCAGAGGCCAAGGACTTCATTATTCCTTGGCAGCCAGATCTTGAGGATAACATTGACGCTCTGTTTGACTCTCCTATGCAGGGGGATCGCATTCTTGATCCCAACACTTCTTCCTCTATACTTCATTTTTCACTCATGAGGAAAGGAATGATGAGGAGAAGAATGATGAGGAGGAGTCTGAAAGAGATATGTCCTGAGTCCAATCATGTATGATGATTTAGGAATAACTTTTATGTAATCTGTTTTGATTTCATTGATATTAATAAAAGACTTGTTTTGGTTTTATTGCGGACTTTATCTATTTAAGTGTTTAAATAAGATATACCATAGTTTAGAGTAAAGCTTTTTATGGATTATGATGAGATCATAATAATGAGACCTAAAAGATGATAACTCTAAACTTAAATATTCCCTAGTCGTAGGATTACTAACTGGTAATTAGTAATCCGCAAAGATCGGTACATACTATGCTTGCTTCATTATGAAGGCTGTATATTCTCATAGACATTTGTGTGGTGATAATATAGCTAGTATGTAGGTGCTTATTATAGAATAAGTTCACTGAACATGACTCACACAGCGGAACAACTGATGTAGTTCACTCACGTGTCAGCAGTTGTTCACATAGTGATAGTTGTACAAGTATCCTTAGACTTGAGGTCATCATAGTCATCTTGTGTACACTGAACTATGCTTTGGTTTAGATCTTAGTCTCCAGGGACAATTATAATGGCTCTACTGGGTATAAGAATTTGTACACGAAGATAGTGTATGATTAATAAAGCATCTACCCCTTCCAGTGAAGGAAGAGAATGTTCAATGCTGATCCACTTATGCTAGTTCAGGAATCTCTGGCCAGAGTGAATGAAATTAGAAAGGAGTTTCTAATTTATATTAAATAGAACTAAGCATAGTGAATGGGAAAGCAAATGATTAAATAAGATAGGCTTGACACAAGTTCCATGCCTTGTATTTAATCGTGACATTGCAGGGTAGAAGGAATTGATTGTACGATAACTACTCACTGAATAGGTTCTTGGTATTCTAAGCAGTGAATTCGTATTATCCGGATAGTCACGATATGCTGAGAAGTATCCCTCACGATGTAGAATAAATATGATTAATTTATTAATTAATCATATTCAATGAATTAGAGAATTTATATAAATAATGATAAAATAGTTTTATTATTATTTATTTCTACTATCGGCTTAATATTGAACCTACAGGGTCAGACCATAAAAGAGAATGATTTAATGGTGGAGGAATTAATTAATAATGACTGGTAATTATTTATTTGTGAAATAAATAATTAATTAGCAGATTTAATAATTAATTAAATGAGATTTAATTAATTCTTAATATTATTAATTAAGAATTTAATTTTGGAAATTAAATCAAGTTAGAGAATTATTTTTCTAAAGTGTTTAGAAAAGAGATTAATGATTAAAAGGTGTTTTAATTATTAGTTAATTGGTTAATAAGAATAATCAATTAAAGGGTTAATAATAATAATATTTTATGGAAAATTTTCAGCTGAAAATTTTGCCTATAAATATACTATTATAAACCCTATTTGCCTCAACCCTAATAATTAACCCTAATTCTAAGGTAGAACAAGAGGGAGGCAACTAATTCTCTCAACCTCTTCCTCCTCCATCACATTGTACTCTTGGTGGATACCGGTGGAGTGCTTCACACTTGAGGAGCAGCTGCTAGGGATTTCCGTTCATCGTTCTTGGATCACTATTAAAGACCTCCATCTTTTCATTAACGTAAAGCTTCTTAAGTTAAACATACTGAACTACGAATTAAATATTATTTTTCGCATGGATCCTGCGGAGGGTTTCGGTTTTTTTTAAAGATTTAAATTTACGTTTTCGTTGCGTTTATGTGCTAAAAACCCTTCAATGGCATCAGAGCTACTTGCGAAAAGTTTTTAATTCGTTTATGTGTTTAACTGTTTTCGATATATGAGCATGTACGTGATTCGCCATGATTTGATGTTGATATAATATGCTTATATATGTATGGTTTTGAATATATGATATTCATGTGAGTTGTATAATCATAAGATGATTATGTAATCTGTATATATACTGTTATATACATGATTTATGTTTGTTCTAATTATGAGAATCTTATTAGATACGGATTCTGAATTGGCTGCTGCAGATTTGCTAAAATCTGGGCCTGGTGTCCGATTTACGCAAACGAATATCCTATTCCATAGGTAAACGAGCGTCTGAACGAAACTGATAGTCAAGCTATCAACGACTCGTCTGTAAGGCGTTTGACGTCGTTTACTGTCCGTAAACAGTGATTCTTGTTTTTCTGATTTGATTCTGATTTTTCTGATTTTTGTCATATTTTTTTTATGATTAGATCATGGATAATATGATATGTTAAGATCAAATTATGTTTTTTAACATGCTTTTATGTGTTGTATGAGCATGGTGGATGGTTATGGCCTTTCGACCTTAGTGTAATGGTTTTGGTTTTGGTTTTAAATACGACTTGCATGTCGTCAATCTTTGTAATCATAAATCTCGAATGTAACTCGAGTTATTCTTGTAAGTTCATTAGATTAGTTTTACTTTCAATCATGTAATGTAATTGAAGACTCAATAAGTCTATCCAATAGAGGTTATACAAAGAAGAAGACGAGGCATACAAGAAGTCTAAACAAAGAAGAAGACTTATGTAATAAGTAGTTGTATTTATTTCCATCACCATATTAGATTGACCTTGATCTTTATCATGAGCTTGATAAAGATCACATAGGATGGGGCCATAACCAAACACATTTATTTTATTGCACTTTACATTTACTTGTTTATTTAATTTTATATATGAAATATATGCCTATGTTTACCATGCGATGATAGATTTAGGTGTACTTAAATCAATATAAGGCGTGCTCTAGAAAATCTAGAATAGGAATCGTTTTTTGCCTTAACAATAATATTATGAATACAATCATAAGATTCTTGTGTTTATGAAATATGTAATTAAATATGAATTTTCAATATTGAGAGAAAGGATGATTCTGTCAAAAGCAGATTTCTATCTGTAAGAAAGGGGTATTAAGTGACGCCTCTTGACAATGCTCCCCCCGATCTGGGAATCATCTGATTATCGATTATTAATTTGAAATATTTAATTTAAAAGAAAGAATCTCTTTATAATATAATTATGATTGTAACATAATATAATCCCTCTAAAATTAAATAACATCAAGTAGTAATTGGCCAATGACACAACGGGCTTGTGTCGGTCAAAGCCTTCCAACATGGTAGAAAGTAGTTCTTATTTTTAAATCATTGTCGTTTCGTGCTACAGCCGAGGGCTTTGATTTCGAAATAAGAAATACTTGTTTATTACATAGAGATGTGTTCATTGAATTAGAATCTAAAGGTCGTTACGTGCTACAGTCGTGGGCCGTTGGAGACTGATTCAATTGTACGAAATGTTGGGTTAGACTTGACTTAGAATATTGAGTTTGTCGTGCTACAGCCGTGACTCAATTATTCAAGAGGCTAAAGTTTTATTAGGGAATAACATAAGATGTAATTGACAAGAGTTGTCTGCCTATTGAACATCACATGATGTTTCGTGCTACAGCCGAGGTTGTGTGATGAAATGTAGGATCCACTAGCATTATGAATGCTTAATTTTCACTTAGGGGTTGTATAAATTAGATAAACTAGTGGGAGCCACTTATGAATAAAGACCCGATTCATATAGTGTTTTGAAATAAAATTGAATATTTGCTAAGTGTTGTTATGTGTTTATCATTTACAGATTTACTATATTCGTTATGTCTTCTACACTATCACTCCGGAGTATACTATATGCTCACAAGTTGACTGGTCCTAATTTTGCTGACTGGCTTCGAAACTTGAGAATTGTTCTCAGGGTTGAGAAGCTGGAATATGTGCTTGACTCACCTAAGCCTATTGAATCTGCTAGCGATGCACATAATGATGAACATGTTGTGTATCGTAAGTGGATAGATGATGCAAATGTTGCTCAATACATCATGTTATCCATATGCTCATGTTGCAAATATTGCTCAATGCATCATGCTAGCTTCATGAACATTGAGCTACAGAAGCAACATGAGCATATGGATGTTCACACTTTCCTTATGCATCTACAAGAGTTGTATGATGTGGCAGGGAGGACAGCTCGATATGAGATATCGAAGAAGCTGTTCGGTTGTAGGATGTCTGAGGAATCATCTGTGAATGACCATGTACTTAAGATGATCAATTTGATTGAACACCTTGGACAACTTGGTTTTGCCATGGATGGGGAGCTGAGCCAAGACTTGGTCTTGCAATCACTTCCGAGTTCGTTCTCGCAGTTTGTTATGAACTTTCACATGAATAAGCTGGATGTCAGCCTGCCTGAACTCCACAACATGTTGAAGACTGCGGAATCAAATTTTCCCCTTAAGAAGAGTTCTGTTCTTCTAATTGGTGAAGGTTCCAATCCTAAGAAAATGAAGAAGAACCCTTCCAAGAAGAAGAAAGTAGGTGAGAAAAATCCGGTTCCACCAAAAGCTGAAGACCCCAAGAGCAAAGCTGTTTGCTTTCACTGTAACAAGGTGGGGCACTGGAAGAGGAACTACAAGGTTTACCTTGTAGAATTGAAGAAGAAGAAGGGTAGTGAGAGTACCACTTCTGATTCAGGTATGTTCATGATCGAAGTTAATATGTCACTAAGTCAAATTTCTACTTGGGTATTAGATACCGCCTGTGGTTCTCATATTTGCAATTCGTTACAGGGACTAAGGAGAAGTAGGACTCTTAAAGAAGAGGAGATGATTCTACGGATGGGAAATTGAGCAAGAGTTGCTGCTGAAGCTGTAGGATCATTTCATTTACATATGCCTACGGGCAAGACTATTGTTCTAAATAATTGTTATTTTGTTCCCTCGATTGTGAGGAATATTATTTCTATTCCATGTTAGACTTGGCTGGATTTTTGTTTGTTATTCAGAATAATAAATGTTCAATTCTTAGAGATAACGTTCTTTATGGAGGTGGTATTTTAAACAATGGTCTGTATATATGTGACGTAGAGCATAATTTACTACAAATTGAACATACTAATAAAAGAAAAAGGGATGATGAAAATCTCACTTTCTTGTGGCACTGCGGACTTGGTCATATTAGTGAAAATAGACTACGGACATTGCATAAAGAAGGGTTACTTGACCCCTTTGATTTTGAATCATATCCTACATGCGAGTCTTGTCTATTGGGTAAAATGACCAAATCTCCATTTAGTGGACATGGAGAGAGGGCTGCAAATATGCTAGGATTGGTACACACAGATGTATGTGGACCAATGTCTACGCAAGCCATGGGTGGATTTTCATACTTCATTTCTTTCATAGATGATCGATCTAGATTCAGATATGTGTATTTGATGAAACACAAGTCTGAAGCCTTTGAAAAGTTCAAAGAATATAAGTATGAAGTGGAGAAACAAACCAAACATAGTATTATAACTCTTCGATCAGATCGAGGTGGTGAATACTTGAATGGAGAGTTTCTAGCTTATCTCAAAGAAAATGGTATATTCTCCCAGTGGACTCCTCCATATACTTCACAGTTGAATGAGGTATCTGAAAGGAGAAATCGAACTTTGTTAGACATGGTTCGGTCCATGATGAGCTATATGAATCTTCCAGTATTCCTGTGGGGTTATGCATTGGAAACCTCAGCATATTTACTGAATAATGTGCCTTCCAAATATGTTCCTCAAACTCCATATGTGATATGGAAAGAAAGGAAACCGAGTCTTAAACACGTTAAGATTTGGGAATGTCCAGCTTATGTCAAGAAAGTTGACCCAGATAAGCTGGAATCTCGATCTACAAAATGTAATTTTGTGGGATATCCTAAAGAGACTTTAGATTATTAATTTTACACCGATCATTGGGTGTTTGTCTCCAGACATGCTACCTTTTTGGAAAACAGTTTATCCTTGAAGGAAACAGTGGGAGCAAAATTAAACTTGATGAAGTTCAAGAAGCACAAACTACTACGGATCAAGTGGAAACACCTGTTCAGACTGAACAACCTTCTGTGGAACAGCCCATTCGTAGGTCAGGGAGAGTGTCTCGCCAACCTGAGAGGTATTATGGCCTTGTCATTAAGAATGACAATGAGTTGTCAATCATTGATGATGATGACCCTGTGACCTATAATGAGGATATGAGTAATGTTGACTCAGAGAAATGGCATAGTGCCATGAAATCCGAAATGAAATCTATGTATGCTAACCAAGTATGGACTCTGGTTGAGGCGCCTGAAGGTGTTAAGCCTATTGGGTACAAGTGGGTATACAAAAGAAAGATTGGAGCAGATGGGCAGGTGGAGACCTATAAGGCCAGGCTCGTGGCGAAAGGATTCAGACAAAGGCAAGGGATTGACTTTGATGAAACTTTTTTGCCTGTAGCCCTGTTAAAATCAATTCGGATTTTGCTTGTGATTGCTGCTTACTACGACTATTAGATCTGGCAAATGGACGTGAAAACGGCCTTCCTCAATGGGAAACTTGAAGAGGAAGTGTATATGACACAACCAGAGGGTTTTCTTTCCAAGGGAAATGAACACCTAGTGTGTAAGCTGTTGTGAACCATATATGGTTTAAAGCAAGCTTCTCGTAGATGGAACATCCGTTTTGATGAGAAAATCAAAGAGTTTGGTTTTATCAAAAACATAGATGAACCATGTGTCTACAAAAAGGTTAGTGGGAGCGCGGTAACATTTTTTGTATTGTATTGAAAGAGGAGATGTCAAGAGAGTTGACACACATAACAACGTAGCAGACCCACTCACAAAGCCACTTTCTCAAAGTCACTTTGATCGTCATAAAGACAAGATGGGTATTAGATACCAGAGTGATTCTTTTTAGTACAAGTGGGAGATTGAAAGAGATGTGTCCTAAGTGTAACACCCCCAGATCCGGGGTCAGGGATCCGGGTCGTCACGGTCTTTCTTTCCACATTATCACTTCACTTAATTAATAATAAATAACCTTATGCTGTGACCCCACACTAACACACACCACAACCCGTTATAGTCTCAGAGATGAAATTGAAATAAGTACAAGTCCTTGAATCCACAATTGAAAGTTATTACAACCCAAAATGATTACTTGATAAATTTACAGTTAATTGCCATTATCTGCCACAAGTTATAATTATACATAATTGATTCTCAAAAGTAGAATGCCTGATCTACCAATAGATCTACCTCTGCAGCTATAGAAGCTACAACATCAATGGGAAGACGCGGGACGCTTCCCACGTGCTTGCGCTGGGTCTGCTGGAGTCTGGCCATCTTTCCTAACTGTTGTTGTGTGATGAAGAAATAAAGCAAGAGTGAGCCTTACAGCTCGTAAGATAATATATAGTGATAACAATAATACAAGTATCTAAATGGATACTTACTAGAATCCTTTATCATGTGTAAGGTAATTACTTACTGGGTATAAGTTTTAAAAGAAGATGAAGTTACCAATTACTTCACTACACTTATACAATTTTAGAATCTACTAGAACTACTACTGTTCCAAGTATAATAAGATTCGAGAGGTCATCCCATAGATGAGACCACAAATAAAACTTGAAAATATTTGATCTTTGAAATATTTTAAAAAGAAATAAAGTTACGAGATACTTCATTCAATGGATACACCAATAAAACTGTTTGACCCTGTCAATGCTTCGGCAACCACCCATTCGTAGCCTTTCGATCGAAATGCTACGGGTAGTGTTGCAGAATTATCCAAATGGATGATGAACTCATTACGGGAGCTTGTCGCGCCAGGAAGACCACTTACGATGATCAGTCGTAGTAGTACAACCCCACAATTTTCTACATGTAGAGGAGAACCTGTCAGATTTACTTGTCAACCGAACACTAAACTCCTAAGGAATGGTCCGCCTTAGCGGAACTTCCAGGCCATTTGGGCCAATATAATAAGGCTGGGCCGGCGCTACTCGACCACTTACGCCACTCCTAGTTCAGATGAAATCCATGACTCTGAAACGTAAAGCTCGTCCCCACTTTCCCCAAGTAGAAACTTGTTCATACGGCTCCACCAAGAAGTCGTATCTAGTTGGAAAGGAAAACTCACCGATATTTCCCAGGCGATGCCTGTTAATGGATTAACTTGTTCCAAGAATTTTACTTCCCGAGTGTTGGGTAAGTAATCAAATTCTTTTATCAAGACAGCAACCTTGTTGCGAATATAAAACACACCACAGAGCCGGATCCCTCAGGTTTTGAGCGAGTATTTAAATCCCCTTCGAAAGAAGGATCTTAAATATAAAAATGAGTTTTGGGATCCGCTCTAACTTTTAAAAATCATTTTGAAGGCTCGCGAAACATTTTTAAGAATGTTCGGAGTGATGTTGATTTAGTAAAATAAATCAGTCCCAATATATTAGAAAATATCTGAATATTATTATTTAAATAATATTCCCATAAAGAATAATCTTTATAAAAATAATTGAAGTAGAAGTTGTAAAACTTATACTTGAAATGAATAGTAAATAATCAAAGATATACTTATACGAAAGTAATATCTTTATTTGAATATCAAAAGTAAGTTTGATTATCGAACATTATTCTTTAATAAAATAAAGAATATTAATAAATAATAAGCGGAGTCATAATACCTCGAATGAATATTATAAATAATATTCTTTAAATAAAATAAAGATGTCATACATCCTCAAATGAATATCCAAGTAATATTCAATAAATAATATAAAGGAGTCATAAGTTCTCGAATGAATATTCAAGATAATATTCATTAATAAAATAAAGTTATCGAATAAACCTTATTCGATTAATAGTTTTGAAAACTATAACCATATATATATATAAATATATATATATATAAAATCTACTCGGGATCCTCGACTCCCGGTTTTAGAAAATGTTTTCACCTTTGGGTCCCTATACTAAGGGTATATGCAAATTACCGCTATTCTCTAGCATAGGTATTATCAACTGAACCAACAGATATATATATGGCAAGAATACGAAACAGGCATGCATATGTACCATATCACATGCTACAATATATCGCAAGAATTTGCTAATATAACCATCATGCATCTATTACAAGATAATGCATATACAAGTGTATACATCACAACAACAGTATAACGGGTAGAAAACTTGCCTGAGCGACTGGGGGTGATAAAAGGCTCGGAACGAGTCTGGTAACCTATAAACAACAAGTAAGTTGGAATTAAACCAAAGTCACTTGTAAATCTATACTTTAACTAACTTAGACTCTAACGCTTGTTTTGCGCTTACTGATTCTCTTAAGTCACTCGAGTACCCCCGGCTCCACCATTTTTAATATTTAACCATTATAATTTTTAAGGCGATTCCTTTGCGAGCGTCTTACCAACTCCCTAACACTCTTACCATAATTGTTTCGTACACTAATTAACCCTTTTTGGTCTTTAACCTATGTTTCAAAGTAAGGCGAGGGGAAAAGTTTCGTTCGCGAAACACCGTTACTTAAAAAGGTCGTTTCTCCTAAACCGTACATCGGAATCAAACGAACTACATATCAAAATGAAGATCGTAACATGAACTATCTAAACATTGCAATGGTTATAATCTAGCAGGGAGTTATCGGGTCCAAATGTTATGAACAAAAGCAGTCTAAAGTAAATCGGACATTACGACGGCTATGTTTACGCGATTTTCCAAATTTAAACCAATTCAAAACAACCACAATTCAACCCCAATTCACAACCCAATCAAAACTCCATCCATATTACTTTACAACAGCCCCAAATCAACTCATTATAATCAATTTACTTAATCCTAAAACTTGAATTTAAACTATACTACATTCTTTAATCAAATCATAAGATTTCAACATTCCAATCTCCACCATTTCAACCCAACTCTAAACCATCCATCATTAAGCTACTCTAATACCAAAACAACCAAAATCACCCTAATATACAAAGTAAAGCTAGGGTTTGGAGATGATATACCTTCCTTGAAGTGGTGTGAGTAGCTAGGAAGCCTTAGGAAGCCTTGAGGAGTCTTAGGAATGCTTGGATCTTAAAGGAAAAGCAAGAAAATCAAGTTAAAAACCTTGAAATCACTATTCATTGTCTTCTTCATTGATTTATTGGAGAAGATAGAGAATGAATGGGATGCTTAAAATCATAATATAGCCATATCTATGCATAAGGAATATTAGGGAATTATCTTACCAATTTAGGAAGCTTGAATCTTGGTTTTTGAAATTTCTTCCCTTTAAAATTGTAAAAAGCCGAGAGCAACCCTTGGTGAAGAGAAATATTTTGTGTTTTGTTTGGTGAAAATGAAATGATTGGCTTGGTGGATGAAGTTTTGTTTTTGTTTTGGTTAATTACCTTTTTAGCCTTAACTTTGTGTGGTTTTAATTCAACCACATCTCCTTCCCTTATGTCATGCTTATGTCATGCTCATGATGTCATCCTCCCCTCCTTGTCCTCTTCTCATTGGTTGGGTGACATCATCCTCTCTAATCCCTTTTGATTAACTTCCTAATTGTTTGCCTAATGACCGCTGATCTGTTATACGGTTCGCTTAACTTTCGTTTTCGTTTATCATTTGAGGGATCATACCCGGGATCTTATTACTTAGGTTCCCTTAACCTTTCTCAATATATTATATTCCTTTTATGATCCTCTCTTATAATCCTTTAATTTAAATCCTTTTCATCCTGTTACCTTATACTCAATTCTTTCCGTATCTAGTGGATTTCCGGGAAAAATCAAAGTGTTCGGAATTGGATTCTAACGATCTTTACATACACTTATATACCATAAAGAGTACTAATAAAAGCTCAGAATATCCATAACAGAACCCCTACATAGTGTGGCATGAAAAGTTTTCTCATTCAGCTAAAACACTATTCATAAGGGTTACAAAAAGTTCAAAATTTTGGGGGTTATTACAGTCTCCCCTCCTTAAAAGGATTCCGTCCCGGAATCAAATAGAAAACAAATGAGGGTACTTTTCTAGAATTGCGCTCTCTAGTTCCCAAGTTGATTCTTCCACATTATGATTCTGCCATAGCACTCTGACTAGCTTAATTACTTTGTTCCGAAGCACCTGCTCCTTCTTATCGATAATCCTTACTGGCTTCTCCACGTAAGTCAGAACTGGGTGCATATCCACCTGCTCGTACTCCACTATGTGTCTGGCATCCCGATGATACTTCTTTAGCATTGACACATGGAACACATTATGAACTTGTTGCAAGTTAGGGGGTAAGGCTAGCTCGTAAGCTAACTTTCCAATCCGTCTTAATATCTCAAAAGGTCCAATATACATTGGGCTTAGTTTTCCTTTCTTTCCGAACCTCATTAATCCCTTCCAAGGGGATACCTTTAGCAGTACTAAGTCCCTGACTTCATATCCCTTGTCCTTTCGGGCTAGGTCTGCATATTTCTTCTGTCTGTCTTGGGCTGCTACAAGCCGTCCTCTGATAAGATCCACTATGTCTTTGGTTCTTTGGACCACTTCGGGTCCGAGCATTTTCCGCTCTCCTACTTCATCCCAGTATAAGGGAGATCGACACCTTCTTCCGTACAGGGCCTCATAAGGCGGCATTCCGATGCTAGCATGAAAGCTATTGTTATAAGAAAACTCGATCAACGGCAAGTGATCATCCCAACTTCCTTTAAAGTCTATTACACAGACTCTCAACATATCCTCTAGTGTCTGGATGGTCCTTTCACTCTACCCATCCATCTGGGGATGGTACGCGGTACTCATGTTTAACTTGGTCCCCGCACATTCCTGAAAGCTCTTCCAAAATCTGGAGTTGAATCTGGGGTCTCGGTCTGAGACAATGGACGCTGGGACTCCATGTCGCGTCACTATTTCCTTAAGGTAAATGTCCACCAGTCTATCGACTGTGTATCTCTTATTGATATGAATGAAATGGGCTGACTTTGTCAGTCGGTCTATAATTACCCATATGGCGTCATGATTGGCTTTCGTCATTGGCAAGCCTACAACAAAATCCATCGCTATCTGTTCCCAATTCCACTCGGGAATCTCCAGGGGTCGTAAAAGTCCACTGGGTCTCTGGTGCTCTGCCTTTACTCTTTGGCAAGTCAAACATTTGCTTACCCATTCTGCTACGTCCCTCTTCATGTTGGGCCACTAGTAATATTCCTTCAAATCCCTATACATCTTGGTACTTCCCGGGTGAATGGAATACCTTGAACTATGGCTTTCATCCAAAATCTCATCTTTAAGCTCTTGAACGTTCGGAACCCAAATCCGGTAGGAGTACCTCATTATCCCTTTATCATCTTTCTCAGTATGGATCTCCTCTCCAGTCATTGACTTTCTGCCTTCATTCTTTATTTTCTCTTGGCATAATCGGATTCTTTCCAATAACTCTGGCTGCATTGAGATCTCAAAAAGCTTTTCAGTTCCAGTTCCGGTTATCTTTACTTCTATTTCCATTCTTTCAAAATCCCTGATTAACTCCTCCGAAGTCGTTATCATTCTGAGTCTTTCCTTTCTACTAAGGGCATCAGCCACCACATTGGCTTTCCCCGGATGATAGAGAATCTCACAATCATAGTCCTTGATTAGTTCTAACCATCTCCTTTGGCGCATGTTGAGCTCTTTCTGCGTAAATATGTACTTGAGGCTCTTATGGTCTGTGAAAATCTCGCACTTCTCTCCATACAAGTAGTGCCTCCAAATTTTTAAGGCAAATACTATTGCCGCGAGCTCAAGGTCATGAGTAGGATATCTAATCTCGTATTCCTTCAGTTGTCTTGACGCATACGCAATCACTTTACCGTGCTGCATAAGCACACACCCTAATCCTTTGTGCGACGCGTCACTATATATCACAAAATCTCCTTTTCCGTCCGGCAATGCCAACACCGGGGCCGTTACCAACCTTTTCTTTAATTCCTGAAAACTGTTCTCGCATTTCTCCGTCCATTCAAACTTCTCTGTCTTACGAGTAAGTCGTGTCAAAGGGGCTGCGATCTTCGCAAAGTCCTGTACAAATCTACGATAGTAGCCGGCCAATCCTATGAAACTCCTTACCTCTGTGGGTGTGGTTGGCCTTTCCCAATTTGAGACCGCCTCTATCTTGGAGGGGTCGACCAATACTCCTTCTTTATTGATCACATGTCCTAAAAATTGTACTTCATTCTGCCAGAATTCACACTTCGAGAATTTGGCATATAACTGTTCCTCTCTGAGTATTCCTAGAGCTATCCTCAAATGCTCTGCATGTTCTGCCTCAGTCCTTGAGTAGATCAAAATATCATCGATAAAAACTATCACACACTTGTCCAAGTACTTCTTAAATACTCTGTTCATTAAGTCCATGAAAGCCGCTGGGGCGTTGGTTAATCCAAAGGACATTACCAAGAACTCATAATGCCCATATCTGGTACGGAACACTGTCTTGGAAATATCTTCGGGTTTAATCTTTAGTTGGTGATATCCAGTTCTCAGGTCGATCTTGGAAAAATAAACAGCATCCTTTAGCTGGTCGAACAGATCGTCTATTCTAGGTAATGGGTACCTGTTCTTTATGGTTAGCTTGTTCAACTCTCGATAGTCGATACACAGCCTCATACTCCCATCTTTCTTCTTAACAAATAAAACTGGTGCTCCCCACGGAGACACACTGGGTCTTATCATACCCTTATCCAAGAGTTCCTGTAATTGGATAGCTAATTCCTTCATTTCTAACGGGGCTGACCGGTAAGGTGCTTTTGAAACTGGCGCCGTTCCGGGGGCCAATTCAATAGCAAATTCAATCACTCTATCGGGTGGCAATCCCGGAAGGTCTTGTGGGAATACATCTTCAAATTCGTTGACTACTGGAATATCTTGTAAGTTGGGCACCTCCTTCTGCGTGTCCATCACATAGGCTAGGTAGGCCTCATTTCCTTTTCGTAGCATCCTTCTGGCCTGGGCCATAGTCAAAAATTTCTGCGTCTGCCTCTTTCCTCTAAATATAACTTCTTTCTTCCCTGGAATATTTAACTTAACTTTCTTCCCTTTACAGTCTATCTGAGCATCATTGCTAGATAGCCAGTCCATTCCCAAAATTACATCAAACTCCCCTAATTTAAAAGGAATCAGATCAACACTAAAAGATTGCTCCCCTATGCCTATCTCACAGGCGGGGTAAATCTGGTTAACAGGAATAATCTCATGATTGGCTATTTCTACTTGTAAGGGCTCTATCAAGGGTTCAGCTTTAAGTCTTAATTTACGCGTAAAGTCCCTTGATATAAAAGATTTAGTTTCTCCCGAATCAAATAAAACATTTGCACTGACTGAATTTAGAGAAAGGGTACCTGCTATCACATCTGAATCTTTCATAGCATCCTGGACTGTCATGTTGAAAGTCCTTGCAATAGGTGGCTTATTAGAAGCAGCCCTGCTTGCTCCCGAAGCTGCTGGTTTGTTCATTGGGCATTCCCTCTTCCAATGACCCGGGCGTCCACACTGATGACAAGTGGTGGTTGGAATGACGGCAGGGGCTGACGAAGGGCATTTGTGAGAATAGTGGCCCACTTGCCCACACTTAAAGCAGGTTACTGGCTTTCCCTTACATTCCCCAGAATGCATTCTTCCACAAGTGTTACAGGCTGACAATGGGGGTCGAGAATGGTTGGAATAGGACATTCTTGACTTCTGGCCGCTCTGGCTCACATTCACGCTCATTGGCCGCTTAAACCCAGTGTTCTTTCCCGTTAGGGACACTGCTCCTCGATTAAATCTAGTTGGGAAGCTCCTTCCTGTGGAACCTCCACCCATGCTCATACTTTTCCTCTTTATTCCCTTCTTCTCTCTTTCCTTCTGCATCTGTTCACTTCCGGCTTCTACAATCGTTGCCTTTTGCACCAGAGTGGCATAATCCGTAAGCTCAAGGATTGTCACCCTATTCTGAATCCACGGTTTCAGTCCCTACTAAAACCTTCTAGCTTTCTTTTCATCGGTGCTCACAAACTTCGGCACAAACCTTGATAACTCATTAAATTTCGCTTCGTACTCTGCTACTGATAAGTTATTCTGCTTTATCTCCAAGAACTTGAGCTCCATCTGGTTTTCCATAAACCTCGGGAAATACTTTCCCAGAAACAACTGACTGAATCTCTCCCAGGTTATAATAGCATATGTCTCCATATTTTTCTTGGCCTCCCACCAGTAGTTAGCCTCTCCTTTCAGAAGGTAGGTAGCAAATACAGTCTTCTGTGCCTCATCGATACTCAGAATCTCAAAGGATTTCTCCATTTCCTTTAACCATGCCCTTGCCTCAACTGGGTCGGCTGATCCGTGGAACTCAGAGGGCTTAAGGGACTTAAAAGCCCTGAAAGAGTTTGCCACAACATTGTTATTTCCTTGAGGGGGTGGGTTGGGTTGACGTTCCAAGTTCTGCCTAGGCTCGGAAGTATGGGTCTCTGAGCTGTCATCATAGGGGATCCAAGATAGTGGTGGAGGGGTAGGAGCTCTGACCACCGGAAGTGTGGGTAAAGGGGTACCAGCATACACTACCATAGGTTCAGCACGCTCCTCAGCTACTGGGACCTCATCCGGGTCCTCCTCATCTGGAATAGCAATGACCTCTGTCTCTGACTCCTCTGAGGGGTCCTCCTCATCCTCCTCCATCTCAGGCTCCTCCTGATCCTCGACATCTAGCAGTGCCTCATCATGCTCATGCTCGAACATCTCAGGGTCCTCTATCTCATGCGCCTACACATTAAACGAGCTAAGTTACTATCATGATACTTATAAGGGTTCCCGTAAGGGTTTTAACTGTCAGCACTACTTTAAGTAGTCCGACCATGAACTTGGCAAGAGTTCTTATTATCTTTGTGAGTTTATTATTATATCGTCGCATCATCTCTGAGGTTTATAACGCTTAGCTCTGATACCATTTCTGTAACACCCCCAGATCCAGGGTCAGGGAATTGGGTCATCACAGTCTTTCTTTCCACATTATCACTTCACTTAATTAATAATAAATAACCTTATGATGTGACCCCACACTAACACACACCACAACCCGTTATAGTCTCAGAGATGAAATTGAAATAAGTACAAGTCCTTGAATCCACAATTGGAAGTTATTACAACCCAAAATGATTACTTGATAAATTTACAGTTAATTGCCATTATCTGCCACAAGTTATAATTATACATAATTGATTCTCAAAAGTAGAATGCCTGATCTACCAATAGATCTACCTCTGCAGCTATAGCAGCTACAACATCAACGGGAAGACGCGGGACGCTTCCCACGCGCTTGCGCTGGGTCTGCTGGAGTCTGGCCATCTTTCCTAACTATTGTTGTGTGATGAAGAAATAAAGCAAGAGTGAGCCTTACAGCTCGCAAGATAATATATAGTGATAACAATAATACAAGTATCTAAATGGATACTTACTAGAATCCTTTATCTTGTGTAAGGTAATTACTTACTGGGTATAAGTTTTAAAAGAAGATGAAGTTACCAATTACTTCACTACACTTATACCATTTTAGAATCTACTAGAACTACTATTGTTCCAAGTATAATAGGATTCAAGAGGTCATCCCATAGATGAGACCACAAATAAAACTTGAAAATATTTGATCTTTGAAATATTTTGAAAAGAAATGAAGTTACGAGATACTTCATTCAATGGATACACCAATAAAACTGTTTGACCCTGTCAATGCTTCGGCAACCACCCATTCGTAGCCTTTCGATCGAAATGCTACGGGTAGTGTTGCAGAATTATCCAAATGGATGATGAACTCATTACGGGAGTTTGCCGCGCCAGGAAGACCACTTATGATGATCAGTCGTAGTAGTACAACCCCACCATTTTCTACATGTAGAGGAGAACCTGTCGGATTTACTTGTCAACCGAACACTGAACTCCTAAGGAATGGACCGCCTTAGCGGAACTTCCAGGCCATTTGGGCCAATATAATAAGGCTGGGCCGGCGCTACTCGACCACTTACGCCACTCCTAGTTCAGATGAAATCCATGACTCTGAAACGTAAAGCTCGTCCCCAGTTTCCCCAAGTAGAAACTTGTTGATACGGCTCCACCAAGAAGTCGTATCTAGTTGGAAAGGAAAACTCACCGATATTTCCCAGGCGATGCCTGTTAATGGATTAACTTGTTCCAAGAATTTTACTTCCCGAGTGTTGGGTAAGTAATCAAAATTCTTTTATCAAGACAACAACCTTGTTGCGAATATAAAACACACCACAGAGCTGGATCACTCAGGTTTTGGGCGAGTATTTCAATCCCCTTCGAAAGGAGGATCTTAAATATAAAAATGAGTTTTGGGATCCGCTCTAACTTTTAAAAATCATTTTGAAGGCTTGCGAAACATTTTTAAGAATGTTCGGAGTGATGTTGATTTAGTAAAATAAATCAGTCCCAATATATTAGAAAATATCTGAATATTATTATTTAAATAATATTCCCATAAAGAATAATCTTTATAAAAATAATTGAAGTAGAATTTGTAAAACTTATACTTGAAATGAATAGTAAATAATCAAAGATATACTTATACGAAAGTAATATCTTTATTTGAATATCAAAAGTAAATTTGATTATCGAACATTATTCTTTAATAAAATAAATAATATTAATAAATAATAAGCGGAGTCATAATACCTCGAATGAATATTATAAATAATATTCACTAAATAAAATAAAGGAGTCATACATCCTCAAATGAATATCCAAGTAATATTCAATAAATAATATAAAGGAGTCATAAGTCCTCGAATGAATATTCAAGATAATATTCATTAATAAAATAAAGTTATCGAATAAACCTTATTCGATTAATAGTTTTGAAAACTATAACCATATATATATATAAATATATATATATATATATAAAATCTACTCGGGATCCTCGACTCCCGGTTTTAGAAAATGTTTTCACCTTTGGGTCCCTATACTAAGGGTATATGCAAATTACCGCTATTCTCTAGCATAGGTATTATCAACTGAATCAACAGATATATATATGGCAAGAATAGGAAACAGGCATGCATATGTACCATATCACATGCTACAATATATCGCAAGAATTTGCTAATATAACCATCATGCATCTATTACAAGATAATGCATATACAAGTGTATACATCACAACAACAGTATAACGGGTAGAAAACTTGCCTGAGCGACTGGGGGTGATAAAAGGCTCGGGACGAGTCTGGTAACCTATAAACAACAAGTAAGTTGGAATTAAACCAAAGTCACTTGTAAATCTATACTTTAACTAACTTAGACTCTAACGCTTGTTTTGCGCTTACTGATTCTCTTAAGTCACTCGGGTACCCCCGGCTCCACCATTTTTAATAATTTAACCATTACAAGTTTTAAGGAGATTCCTTCGCGAGCGTCTTACCAACTGCCTAACACTCTTACCATAATTTTTTCGTACACTAATTAACCCATTTTGGTCTTTAACCTATGTTTCAAAGTAAGGCAAGGGGAAAAGTTTCGTTCGTGAAACGCCGTTACTTAAAACGGTCGTTTCTGCTAAACCGTACATCGGAATCAAACGAACTACATATCAAAACGAAGCTCGTAACATGAACTACCTAAATGGCAATGGTCATAATCTAGCAGGGAGTTCTCGGGTCCAAATGTTATGAACAAAAGCAGTCTAAAGTAAATCGGACATTACGACGGCTATGTTTACGCGATTTCCCAAATTTAAACCAATTCAAAACAACCACAATTCAACCCCAATTCACAACCCAATCAAAACTCCATCCATATTACTTTACAACAGCCCCAAATCAACTCATTATAATCAATTTACTTAATCCTAAAACTTGAATTTAAACTATACTACATTCTTTAATCAAATCATAAGATTTCAACATTCGAATCTCCACCATTTCAACCCAACTCTAAACCATCCATCATTAAGCTACTCTAATACCAAAACAACCAAAATCACCCTAATATACAAAGTAAAGCTAGGGTTTGGAGATGATATACCTTCCTTGAAGTGGTGTGAGTAGCTAGGAAGCCTTAGGAAGCCTTGAGGAGTCTTAGGAATGCTTGGATCTTAAAGGAAAAACAAGAAAATCAAGTTAAAAACCTTGAAATCACTATTCATTGTCTTCTTCATTGATTTATTGGAGAAGATAGAGAATGAATGGGATGCTTAAAATCATAATATAGCCATATCTATGCATAAGGAATACTAGGGAATTATCTTACCAATTTAGGAAGCTTGAATCTTGGTTTTTGAAATTTCTTCCCTTTAAAATTGTAAAAAGCCGAGAGCAACCCTTGGTGAAGAGAAATATTTTGTGTTTTGTTTGGTGAAAATGAAATGATTGGCTTGGTGGATGAAGTTTTGTTTTTGTTTTGGTTAATTACCTTTTTAGCCTTAACTTTGTGTGGTTTTAATTCAACCACATCTCCTTCCCTTATGTCATGCTTATGTCATGCTCATGATGTCATCCTCCCCTCCTTGTCCTCTTCTCATTGGTTGGGTGACATCATCCTCTCTAATCCCTTTTGATTAACTTCCTAATTGTTTGCCTAATGACCGCTGATCTGTTATACGGTTCGCTTAACTTTCATTTTCGTTTATCATTTGAGGGGTCATACCCGGGATCTTATTACTTAGGTTCCCTTAACCTTTCTCAATATATTATATTCCTTTTATGATCCTCTCTTATAATCCTTTAATTTAAATCCTTTTTATCCTGTTACCTTATACTCAATTCTTTCCGTATCTAGTGGATTTCCGGGAAAAATCAAAGTGTTCGGAATTGGATTCTAACGATCTTTACATACACTTATATACCATAAAGAGTACTAATAAAATCTCAGAATATCCATAACAGAACCCCTACATAGTGTGGCATGAAAAGTTTTCTCATTCAGCTAAAACACTATTCATAAGGGTTACAAAAAGTTCAAAATTTTGGGGGTTATTACACTAAGTCCAATCATGTATAATGATTTAGGAATAACTTTTATGTAATCTGTTTTGATTTCATTGATATTAATAAAAGACTTGTTTTGGTTTTATTGCGGGCCTTATCTATTTAAGTGTTTAAATAAGATATACCATAGTTTGGAGTAAAGCTTTTTATGGATTATGATGAGATCATAATAATGAGACCTAAAAGATGATAACTCTAAACTTAAATATTTCCTGGTCGTAGGATTTCTAACTTGTAATTAGTAATCCGCAAAGATCGGTACATACTATGCTTGCTTCATTATGAAGGATGTCTGTTCTCATAGACATTTGTGTGGTGACACTATAGCTAGTATGTAGGTGCTTATTATAGAATAAGTTCACTGAACATGACTCACACAGCTGAACAACTGATGGAGTTCACTCACGTGTCAGCAGTTGTTCACATAGTGATAGTTGCAAGTATCCTTAGACTTGAGGTCATCATAGTCATCTTGTGTGCACTGAACTATGCTTTGGTTTAGTTCTTAGTCTCCAGGGATAATTATAAGGGCTCTAATGGGTATAGGAATTTGTACACGAAGATAGTGTATGATCAATAAAGGATCTACCCCTTCCAGTGAAGGAAGAGAATGTTCAATGCTGATCCACTTATGCTAGTTCAGGAATCTCTGGCCAGAGTGAATGAAATTAGAAAGGAGTTTCTAATTTACATTAAATAGAACTAAGCATAGTGAATGGGAAAGTAAATGATTAAATAAGATAGGCTTGGCACAAGTTCCATGCCTTGTATTTAATCGTGACATTGCAGGGTAGAAGGAATTGATTGTACGGTAACTACTCAATGAATAGGTTCTTGGTATTCTAAGCAGTGAATTCGAATTATCCGGGTAGTCGCGATATGCTGAGAAGTATCCCTCACGATGTAGAATAAATATGATTAATTTATTAATTAATCATATTTAATAAATTAGAGAATTTATATAAATAATGATAAAATAGTTTTATTATTATTTATTTCTTCTACCGGCTTAATATTGAGCCTACAAGGTCACACCATAAAAGAGAATGATTTAATGGTGGAGGAATTAATTAATAATTTCTGGTAATTATTTATTTGTGAAATAAATAATTAATTAGCAGATTTAATAATTGATTAAATGAGATTTAATTAATTCTTAATATTATTAATTAAGAATTTAATTTTGGATATTAAATCAAGTGAGAGAATTATTTTTCTAAAGTGTTTGGAAAAGAGATTAATGATTAAAACGTGTTTTAATTATTAGTTAATTGGTTAATAAGAATAATCAATTAAAGGGTTAATAATAATAATATTTTATGGAAAATTTTCAGCTGCAAATTTTGCCTATAAATATACTATTATAAACCCTATTTGCCTGAACTCAAATAATTAACCCTAATTCTAAAGTAAAACAAGAGGGAGGCAACTAATTATCTCAACCTCTTCCTCGTCCATCACATTGTACTCTTGGTGGATACCGGTGGAGTGCTTCACACTTGAGGAGCAGCTGCTAGGGATTTTCGTTCATCATTCTTGGATCGCTATTAAAGACCTCCATCTTTCCATTAACGTAAAGCTTCTTAATGTAAACATATTGAACTACAAATTAAATATTATTTTTTGCATGGATCCTGTGGAGGATTTCAGTTTTTTTTTAACATTTAAATTTATGTTTTCGTTGCGTTTATGTGCTAAAACCCTTCAGAGTCCGCAAGGGATTTCTAGAGCTTGTCTTGGCCCCGCGTGGCCTTATCTTTTGTACCTCCTTGTTAAATATGAACTTATCACCCTTCAGGATTTATTTATATATCTACTTTCTTTTACATATTTTGAGCTTTTTACTTGAATTTATTTCCTTTATGTTTTTCCTTGTACTTATCTTTGCATATTATATGCTTGATACACATTTTGTTTGGAACAGTTAAGATAACAAAATCATAAGGAAACTGGAAAAGAAATGAATTTGTAAACCAATAGCCTAGATAAATTGGGGTCAACCCCTAAATAATAGAAATGGAATCATTATAAACAGGAATAGAAATCCTAATGAAATGGAATATGTTGTGTATATGTTATGTACTTGATGATTTCATAAACAAAACATCTAAGTAGATTTTACTTAGTGAAATAATGTAGCACTCAACGGATAAGAATTATAGTCCCGACGGATAACTCATTATAGTCCCGACGGATGATGACTTATTATCCATCGAGTGAGTAGCTTATGTAATAATGAGTCTGTAGCACAGTTCTGTATACATCTTTGTATAAATTCTGTAGTAACCTATAAGTCGTGTTGACTTTAACTAGATATGCAGAATAGGTTGATTAATTGTATATAAATGATGTCTTGTAATTATGCATAAGTGAAATGAAGTCAAGTGCCAAAAATAGTTACCGACCGATGATTAACAAAGCCATCGACGGATGATCAAATGACTATCAACGGATGTTTAATATAGCAGTCGACGGATGATCAATGAAGCCATCAACAGATGTTCATAAAGTCGACGGATGATCATATATCCAATGAATGTTCATAAAGTTCAATGGATGATCATATAAAGAATTCAAACAGCAGTTGAACAGTGACAATAGAGCACAAGCGTCGAGATGTATACAAATCTACTGTGGAAGCCCATTAACTGGGTAATAGAGGACAAAAAGTAGCAAAGCTTAAGACTGATAGTTTTTATATTTATTAAGTCTTTTTGACTTTGTAATCTTGGTAATATATAAACAAAGAACGTAGCAAATAGAAATAAGAGAGCTGAGATACACAAACAGAGAAATCTTTGTAAGCAGAATCATTAGCATTTCCCTGTATTCACAGTAGTTCAATTTGTAAGCAGCTGTGAGCATTCTTGCACACAGAGTTCTCTCGATATATATAATATATATCTCTGGTGGAATTGTTTAAATCCACCAGAAAGTTTTTAAAGACTCTTTTTTTTAATTACTTATGTTTTGATTCAATTAAGTTTCTATTCCGTATTGTGCTAATCAAAACACTTATATCTATATTCAAGTTTGAACATTTTATTTCGAGAAAAAGGTTCAAGAATTCCATTCAACCCCCCTTTTGTAATTCTTGCTATATTGTCAAGGGACTAACAATTGGTATCAGAGCAAGCTCTTAATCTACAAAGAGTTTAAAGATCAAAACAATTCAGCAAGATGAACAAGAAAGACGTTGGAGTCAAGATTCCTTTTCTAGATAAAGATAATTACCATCATTGGAAGGTAAAGATGCATCTTCATATGCTTTCTCAAGATGAGGCCTATGTGGACTGTATAGAAAGAGGCCCTCACATTCCAATGAGAGCTGCTGCAACAGGAAACGAGCCATCAGTTCCCAAGCCAAGGCACGAATGGTCTAATCCTGACATTGAACAAGTCAGGAAGGATAAAAAGGCCATGAACATTCTGTTCAATAGAGTTGATGCAGACATGTTTGACAACATTATCAAATGCAAAACTGCCAAGGAAGTCTGGGATACTATACAGATAATCTGTGATGGCACTGAGCAAGTGAGAGAAAACAAGATGCAGCTCTTGATTCAACAATATGAGCATTTTCACAATGAGAAAAGTGAGTCACTCACTGACATTTTTAGTAGATTTCAAAAACTACTAAATGCTCTTAAGTTGAATTGAAGAGTCTATCCGACTAAAGACTCTAATCTGAAATTCCTTAGATCTCTTCCAAAGGAATGGAAACCAATGACAGTCTCATTAAGAAACTCACAAGATTATAAAGAGTTTACTTTGGAGAGACTGTATGGCATCCTGAAGACCTATGAGCTTGAGATAGAGCAGGATGAAAGGATGGAGAGAGGAAAGAAGAAAGGAGGACCCATTGCACTAGTTGCTGATTTGGAAAAGGAGAAGGAAGTGAAGATGGAAGCTGTTGAGTCAACTTCTAAGGTCTGTGAGAACAAGGGCAAGGGGCTTGTAGTAGAAAGTGAAGATTCATTGAGCCAATATGACATGGAGGACATTTATGAGCACCTAGCATTTCTTTCCAAGAGATTTTCCAAGCTCAAGTTCAAGAAGAACTTTGGAGCAGCCAAGCCAAATAGAAACATGGTGGATAAGTCAAAATTCAAATGTTTCAAATGTGGCTTGGCAGGGCATTTTGCAAATGAGTGTAGAAAGTCAGATTCCAGTAAGAAAAGGTTTGAGTCTGTGGATTATAAGCAAAAATACTTTGATCTACTCAAACAAAAGGAAAGGGCTTTTATTACACAAGAGAATGACTGGGCAGCAGATTGTTTGCATGAAGATGAAGATGTCAGCTACGTCAATCTAGCCCTAATGGCCAAGTCTGATGAAACAGAGACAAGTTCCTCAAGCAATCAGGTAATTACTACAAACCTTGCACATTTATCTAAAGCTGAGTGTAATGATGCCATAAATGACATGTCTACAGAATTATATCATTTGCGTATTACTCTTAAGTCTCTTACTAAAGAAAATGCTAAAATCAAAGAAAATAACTTGTTTTTAAGTGAGAGGAATAATGTGCTTGAATCTCAGTTTGTTGATTTTGAGAAACTAAGAATTGAGTGTAAGATTGCCAGGGAGGAATTAACTGAGTCCTTGAAAAAGGAAGAGATTTTAAAGAAGCAGCTCGAGCGTGAACAAGAGGTGATTAAAGCATGGAAAACATCCAGGGATGTCCATGCTCAAATCACCAAAGTTCAAGGAATTGATTGTGATGAAGCCTGGAAAAAGAGCAAAGAGAAACTAGAACCTAATTTGGTAGATGGTTTGCTAACAGATGTAGACTCGATGGATGATGAGGACTATCCGTTGGATACCAAAAAGTGTTATCCGTCGAAAGATGAAAATCCTCATCCGTCGGCTGTGAGCAAGCCCATTAGCAAAGACAAACTAATCAAGCTGAATGAGAAGTATGGGTCTGTTTCCAAGAACTTTGTTTCAGGAGAGTCAAGTCAAGTTAAGAAAGGGAAAAAGGCTAATGTTGGTCACATGACTATCAAACAGTTAAGTGACAGACTTGAGAAAATTGAGGTAAAAACAGAGACTAAAAGGAAAAACAATAGGAATGGTAAAGTAGGGATTAACAAACACAATAACTACACACCTGATAAATATGCTCCTAGAAAAATCTTTGTCAAGTGTGGTAGTGTAAATCATTTGTCTGTTAATTGCAAATCTGCCATGCCTACTCCATTGTCTGTTCAGTCTCAATTTCCTAATATGAATGCCATGCCTCCCATGCCTGTTAATATTATGCCTACATAGAACATGAATGCATAGTTTGCTAATATGCCATTTGCACCTAATCCATATTATGATGCATACAGTATGCCTTAAATGCCATTTAGCATGCCTTACTAGAATAACATGTTTACACCAAGCATGCTATTTCTTGTTAGCCATAATATGCATGATAATTTTGTTGCATTGAATGGTTTCAAAGGTCCAACCCAAATGACTAAGGAAGAATCTGAAATTCCTAAGTCAAATGAGATAAGACCTAAGAAAGAGAAGAAGAAAGCTAACAAGGCAGGACCCAAGGAAACTTGGGTACCAAAATCAACTTGATTTCATTTTGATGTGTGCAGGGAAACAGAAGGAATCTTTGGTACTTGGATAGTGGTTGTTCAAGACACATGACTGGTGATTCTACCCTGCTCACAGAGTTTAAGGAGAGAGCTGGCCCAAGTATTACTTTTGGAGATAACAGCAAGGGTTATACTGTGGGATATGGCTTGATTTCAAAGGATAATGTCATCATTGAGGAGGTTGCCTTAGTGGAAGGTCTCAAACACAATCTGTTGAGTATCAGCCAGCTTTGTGACAAAGGCAACTCAGTAACCTTCAACAAAGAAGCCTGTGTTGTGACTAATAATCAAAGCAACAAAGCGGTTCTCACTGGTGTGAGAAGAGGAAATATGTATCTAGCTGATTTCAACTCATCCAAAGCAGAATTTGTAACTTGCCTTCTCAGTAAAGCAAGTCAGGATGAAAGTTGGCTATGGCACAAGAAGCTATCCCATTTAAACTTCAAGACCATGAATGAGCTGATAAAGAAAGAACTAGTAAGAGGAATTCCTCTAGTAGAGTTTACAAAGGATGGACTGTGTGATGCCTACCAAAAAGGGAAGCAGATTAAAACATCATTCAGGAAGAAACTTGATTCAACAATTGAAGAGCCTTTGCAACTGCTTCACATGGATTTGTTTGGACCAGTCAATATATTGTCCATCTCAAGGAAAAGATTTTGCCTAGTAATTATAGATGATTTCTCAAAGTTCTCTTGGACATATTTTCTAAAATCTAAAGATGAGGCTAGTGAAATCATCATCAATCACATGAGGCAAGTCAACAATCATCCTGATTTCAAGGTTAGAAGAATCAAGAGTGACAATGGAACTGAGTTCAAGAATTCTATCATGAGAGCATTTTATGAAGAAAATGGGATTCTGCATGAGGTTTCAGCAGCAAGGACTCCACAACAGAATGGAGTAGTGGAAAGGAAGAACATATCACTTATTGAAGTTGCAAGGACAATGCTTGAAGAATCTATACTACCAACATATTTCTGGGCTGAAGCTGTAAATACTGCATGCTACACTCAGAACATTTCTCTGATTAATCAAGCAAGATGCATGACTCCCTATCAATTGTTCAAGAACAAGAAGCCAACTCTAAACTTTCTTCATGTCTTTGGCTGCAAATGTTATATCCTGAGAAATCAAACTGATCAAAATGGGAAGTTTGATGCTAGAGCAGATAAAGGAATTTTTGTTGGATATGCTGTTGGTAAAGCATATAGAGTCTACAATCTAAGAACCAACATTGTTGTGGAATCTATACATGTTGTGTTTGATGATAAAAAGATTGAAGGACTGAAAGATTGTAATAACCCCAATTTTTGGGAAAAAAAAATTGAACACGGATGAATAGTAACTTTTGCTGATGATGCTGATTAAGGAAAATTATCAGAACACGCTATATAGGAGTACTGTTATGGAAATTCTAAGATCGTATTAGTACTCCATAAAGTAAATACTTGTATGTAAAGATCGTCAGAATCCAAATTCGAACACTTTAATTTTTCCCAAAAATCCACCAGATACCGAAAGAATTGGGTATAAGGTAACATGATTAAAAGAATTTAAATTCAAGGATTATAAGAGAGGATCATAAAAGGAATATAAATTATTAAGAAGGGTTTAGGGGGACCCAAGTAATAAGATCCCGGGTATGATCTCTCAAACGATAAACGAGAACGAAAGTTAAGCGAACAGTAAAACAAATAAGCGACCAAGAGACAAGCTTGTACAAGAAGCCAAGGATTGTGATATCATCAAACCACAAGGAAGAGACATGTGGCAAATGGATGACATATAATGGTGACATAAGCATGATAAATGGAAGGATTGTTGGTTGATAACAAGCCACACAAATTTTACCATGGTTAAAAGGTAATTAAGCAAAACAAAAGGAAACAACCAAGTAAAACAAATCAAAAACACAAAACATAAATTAGAAGTTGACTTTTGCTTTCCAAGAACAAAAGCACTCGGCCAAAACCAGAGCAGCAACTTAAAACTACCATATCTCCTTCAATACTCACTGAAATAGTATGTTCTATAGCTCTTTGGAAAGGTATTGAGATGGTCTACTCTTGTTCACAAGTCTTGTCCAAATAAGCATGGTAAGACCCTCGTTTTGACAGTTCTTTCAATCTGACTTTCAGAAACTTCAAAACCTAACTTTGTGTTCTTGATTTCTTTGGAAAGATCAAGCTTGTAGGAGGCTCCCTAAGACTTCCTAGCTACTCTAATCACTCCAAGGAAGGTATAACACCTCCAAACCCTAGCTTTACTTTGAGTATTACAATGGTTTTGATGGTTATAGTAAATGAGAAGCATGATGCTTGTGTTTCTAGAGTTTGGATTGGATTTGTAGTGATTTGTATGTTGAAATCTTGTTTATAGTTAATGAAACTTAAGTATAGCTAGTAGTTCATGTGTGGGGTTGTATAAATTGGAAAATCTTGAGGTTTGGGGACTGATATAGTAAGGTTTGGATGAGGGTTGGTTGTATTGTTGGTTGTGAGTTGAATGGTGGTTGTTTGGAGTGGTTTAAAACTTGGTAATCGCGTAAACATAGTCGTCGTAATGCCCAATTTGATACAACTGCTTGTTCTTAGTGTTCGGGACAGAGAGCTAACTATTGAATCTGTGACTTTGCCATGTAAAGTTAGATTAGGTCGTAAGCTTCGTTTTGTGTGGTTCGCTTGAATCCGATGTACGGTTTAGGAGAAACGACCGTTTTAAGTAACGGCGTTTCGCGAACGAACCATTACCCCTCGCCTTACTTTGAAACCTTGGTTAAGGCCCTTAAATGACTAATTGGAGTATGAAATAATTATGTAAAGTGGACTAGGCAGTTGGTAGGGTATTCACGAAAGCGTCTCCTTAAAATTCATAACGGTTAATTTATTAAAAATGGTAGAGCCGAGGGTACTCGAACAACTTATGTGATTTGTTAAGCGTAGAAATGACCATAAGCAAACGTTAGGGTTCAATTGGTTAAAGTCTAGTTTCTTAAGCGACCGTGGTTTAATTTCGGCTTATGTTGTTGTTCATAGGTTATCGGACCCACTCTAAGCTTAAGTCTACCCCCGGAGCACTCAGGCAAGTTTTCTAACCGTTATACTGTTGTTGTGATGTAAATATATGTACATGCATTATCTTGTGATAAGTGCATGATTGTTATTAGCAAATTTTGCGATATATTGGAGCATGCTGATATGGTATATATGCATGTCTGTTTCGGAATCTTGATATCTAATTGTTGATTCAAATGCTTATAAGTTGCATAATACCTATGCTAGAGATAAGCAGTAGTTACGTATACCCTTAGTATTTGGGACCCAAAGGTGAACATTTTCTAAACCGGGAGTCGATGTTCCCGAGTATAATATATATATATATATATATTTATATATATATAGATATAGTTTTCAAAACTATTAATTGAATAAGGTTTATTCGATAACTTTATTTTATTTAATGAATATTATTTTGAATATTCATTCGAGGACTTATGACTCCGCTTATTTTATTAAATGAATATTATTTTGAATATTCATTCGAGGACTTATGACTCTGCTTCTTTTATTCAATAATATTCTTTATTTTATTAAAGAATAATGTTTCGATAATCAAACTTATTTTCGATTATTCAAATAAAGATCATACTTTCGTATAAGTATATCTTTGGTTATTTATTATTCATTTCAAGTATAAGTTTTAAAACTTCTACTTCAATTATTTTTATAAGGATTATCCTTGTGGGAATATTTTTAAATAATAATATTCAGATATTTTCTAATATATCGGGACTGATTTATTTTATTAAATCTGCATTACTCCAAACATTCTTAAAAATGTTTTCGAGTCTTCAAAATGATTTTAAAAGTTAGAGCGGATCCCAAAACTCGTTTTCAAATTTAAGATCTTCCTTTCGAAGGGGATTTAAATACTCGCTCAAAAATCTGAGGGATCCGGCTCCGTGATGTATTCTTATATTCGCAACAAGGTTGTTGTTTTGATAAAAGAGTTTTTGATTACTTACCCAACACTCGGGAAGTAAAATTCTTGGAATAAGTTAATCCATTAACAGGCATCGCCTGGGAAATATCGGTGAGTTTTTCTTTCCAACTAGATGCAACTTCTTGGTGGAGTCGTATCAACAAGTTCAAACTTGGGGAAAGGGGAGACGAGCTTTACGTTTCAGAGTCATGGATTTCATCTGAACTAGGAGTGGGGTAAGTGGTCGAGTGGCGTCGGCCCAACCTTATTTATTGGCCCAAATGGCCTGGAAGTTCCGCTAAGATGGTCCATTCCTTAGGAGTCCAGTGTTCGGTTGACAAGTAAATCCGACAGGTTCTCCTCTACATATAGAAAATGGTGGGGTTGTACTACTGCGACTGATCATCGTAAGTGGTCTTCCTGGCGCGGCAAACTCACGTAATGAGTTCATCATCCAGTTTGGATATTTCTGCAACACTACCCGGAGCATTCGATCGAAAGTCTACGGATGGGTGATTGCTGAGGCATTGACAGGGTATAATGATGTTTCTCTCAAATGAAGTATCTCGTAACTTCATTTCTTTTAAACAACATTTCAAGGATTGAATCTATTCAAGTCTTATCTTGTAGTCTCATCTATGTGATGAACTTTCGAAACTGTTTATACCTTGAACGGTGGTGGTTCAAGTAGTATTCGGAAAAGATATAAGTATATTGGAGTATCTTGTAACTTCATCTTTTCAACTTATATCCAGTTAATGATTATCTTATGAATGACAAAGATTTTCAGAAAAATGTTGAGACATGGTTAGATATATGAGATCACCTTGCAACGATATTTTTATACAGTTATAAACTGGAACTCTGTGTATATTATACATGTCAGAGGATTTCAAAGATTGTGAAAAGTATATATGTATAAATATACTGAATATTTTGCGACTTGGTCGTGTTAAGATATCAACTTGGTTCATTTCTTCTTGACCAAGACTTTCATGAGTACTATGAGAATGCTCATATATTGTTAATTATTATACATATTATTTCGGTGGGCTTATTGCTCACCCTTGCTTTCTTCTTTCATCATACAATAATAGATAGAAAAGATGAACAGGACCAAGCTTCCAATTCGCAAGCGGTTAGGAAACGTTCCGCAGTTTTCTGGAAGCGTTAATGCCGCCGTAGCTGAGGTAGGAACTACCAATAGGCTAGGCTTTCAACTATTGATGAACCAGACTTATGTATATTATGAATTGTAATAATGGCAAAGAATATGTAAATTATTCAGAAACCCTTTTGAGGTGAAATGGTTTATAATTGTAGAATAAAATGACTTGTGTTATTTTTGGGTATTCATCTCTGAGACTATAACTTGTGGTGTGTGTGTATATTGTGGGGTCACAGTACGCAGTAGTTGGTTGATTATTAAGATTAAGTATTATTAAGGGAAATGGAACTCGTGACAACCCGGATCCCCGACCCCGGACTTGGGGGTGTTACAAAGATGGAGATTACCATGAGAGCCTCAAATTCGACAATGTGGAGATGGTTAGTGATGACAGTGATGATGAGAGTGATCAAGAAACAGTGTCTAAGGATAATGCAGACAAATCTACCACCAATGAAGCACAAAACTCAACATCCGTCGAGTTGCATAATGCTTCATCCGTCGGAAGGCAATCTGTATTATCCGTCGGAAGACAACCTGCCTCATCCGTCGGTACTAAAAATTCACCATCTGTCGGGTTATCAAAAGGAGCAGGAGGTCAAGACAGATCACCTATAGAAAATTCCCCTTTCTCAAATCAAAGATCCACAAACTCAGGGGGAGTTTCTAGCAATCAAAACTCAATCACACATCAAGAAATTCATGAGGTCTCTTCATCTAGAGCTAATCTACCTCAACAAAGGAAATGGACAAAAGATCACCCATTTGAGCTTATCATTGGTGATGTTTCTTCTAGAGTTCAAACAAGAAGAGCAACTCAGGAAGAATATCTATACAGCAGCTTTCTATCAAAGGAAGAACCAAAGAAGGTAGAAGAAGCTTTGTTGGATCCTGATTGGATTTTAGCTATGTAGGAGGAGCTAAACCAATTTGAAAGGAATAATATATGGAAGCTGGTACCCAAGCCTAAAGGAAAGAAACCAATAGACACCAAGTGGGTATTCAGAAATAAGATGGATGAAAATGGAAGAGTACTCAGGAATAAAGCTAGATTGGTTGCTAAGGGTTATTGTCAACAAGAAGGAAGATTTTGATGAAACTTTTGCTCCTGTTGCAAGACTTGAAGCCATCAGAATCTTCTTAGCCTATGCAGCCCATGCCAATTTCAAGGTCTATCAAATGGATGTCAAAAGTGCCTTTCTAAATGGAGATTTGGAGGAAGAAGTGTATGTTAGTCAACCTCCTGGTTTGGAAGATCCAAATTTTCCAGAATATGTCTATTATCTTCTGAAAGCACTTTATGGACTGAAGCAAACACCTAGAGCCTGGTATGACACTTTATCAAAGTTCCTTTTGGAAAATCATTTCACAAGATGTACTGTAGGTAAAACTTTATTTTTCATAAATGTTAATGGCTCTAGTATACTTGTTCAAATTTATGTAGATGATATTATTTTTGGCTCTATAGATGAGAAACTTTGCAAAAAGTGCCAAATTGATGCAAAGTAAGTATGAAATGAGTATGATGGGAGAACTAACTTACTTTCTTGGTTAGTGTATCACCCCCAAATCCGGGGTCGGGGATTCGGGTTGTCACGAGTTCCATTTCCCTTATCAATACTTAACCTTAACAGTCAACCAGCTACTGAGTACTGTGGCCCCACAATATACACACACACACACCACAAGTTATAGTCCCAGAGATGAATACCAAAAGTAACACAAGTTATTTTATTCCACAGTTATAAACCGTTACACCTAAAAAGGGTTTCTGAATAAATTTACATTTTTTGCCATTATTACAATTCATATAGATACATAAGTCTGGTACATCAAAAGTTGAAAGCCTAGCCTATTGGTAATTTCTACCTCAGCTACAGCGGCATCAACGCTTCCATAAAGCTGCGGAACGTTTCCTAACCGCTTGTGAATTGGAAGCTTGGTCCTGTTCATCTTTTCTATCTGTTGTTGTGTGAAGAAAGAAGAAAGCAATGGTGAGCAACAAGCCCACCGAAATAATATATATAATAGTTAACAATATATGAGCATTCTCATCGTACTCTTGAAAGTCTTGGTCAAGAAGAAATGAACCAAGCTGATATCTTAACGCGACCAAGTCGCAAAATATTCAGTATATATATACATATATACTTTTCACAATCTTTTAAGTCCTCTAACATGTATAATATACACAGAGTTCCAGTTTATAACTGTATAAAAATATCGTTGCAAGGTGATCTCATATATCTAACCTTGTCTCAACATTTTTCTGAAAATCTTTGACATGCACAAGATAATCATTTACTAGATATAAGTTTAAAAGATGAAGTTACAAGATACTCCAATATACTTATATCTTCTCCGAATACTACTTGAACTACCACCGTTCAAGGTATAATCCGTTTCAAAAGTTCATCACATAGATGAGACTACAAGATAAGATTTGAATAGATTCAATCCTTGAAATATCATTATAAATAATGAAGTTACAAGATACTTCATTAAGTCCTGATATATATATACACCTATATATATATATTTCATACACTCCTTGAAAACCTCTGTTATGAAAATTATAAACAGAGTTGTAATATCCAATGAATTTGGAAAGGAGAAAACCTTGGCATAAACCTGATATCTTGCTGATCAGGCAAAGATACTAATAAGTAACCTTTTCTACTAGTAGATGGACGAATTCCCCACTGGTCATCACCCTGGCCGTAATAGGACCTTATGCTGGACTGCCACTCAGCCACTTACGCATTTGATGGACTCCCACTGAGCCACTTACACTTTCATGGACGCCCACTGAGCCCATGTTGCTTATGCCGACTCAATAGATGAACTTACTTCCCGAACGTTGGGTAAGTAATCAATTCATTTGTCAAAACAACAACCTCGTTGTGAATATAAAATACACCACAAAGCCGAATTCCTCAGGTTTTGAGCGAGTATTTAAATCCCCTTTGAAAGGAGGATCTTAAATATAAAAATGAGTTTTGGGATCCGCTCTAACTTTTAAAATCATTTTGAAGACTCGAAAACATTTTTAAGAATGTTTGGACTAATGCTGATTTAATAAAATAAACCAGTCCCAATATATTAGAAAATATATGAATATTATTATTTAAATAATATTCACATAAGGATAATCTCTATATAAACAATTTGAAGTAGAAGTTTTAAAACTCATACTTGAAATGAATATTAAATAACCAAAGATATACTTATACGAAAGTACTATCTTTATTTGAATAATCGAAAATAAGTTTGATTATCGAAACATTATTCTTTAATAAAATAAAGAATATTAATTAGTAAATAATCGGAGTCATAAGTCCTCAAATGAATATTCAAATAATATTCAATAAGTAGAATAAACAGAGTCATAAGTCCTCGAATGAATATTCAAATAATATTCATTAAATAGAATGAACAGAGTCATAAGTCCTCGAAAGAATATTCAAATAATATTCATTATTTAAAATAAAGTTATCGAATAAATCTTATTCGATTAATAGTTTTGAAAACTATATCAATATATATATATAAATAAATATATATATATATATATTTATATATTATACTCGGGAACATCGACTCCCGATTTAGAAAAATGTTCACCTTTGGGTCCCCTATACTAAGGGTATACGCAACTACTGCTTATCTCTAGCATAGGTATTATGCAACTATAAGCATTTAAATCAATAGATAGATAACCAGATTACGAAATAGACATGCATATATATACCATATCAGCATGCTTCAATATATCACAAAATTTTCTAATTAACCAACATGCATCTTTCACAAGATAATGCATATACATATATACATCACAACAACAGTATAAAGGGTAGAAAACTTGCCTGAGCGACTGGGGGTGGTAAAAGTCCTGGGATGAGTCTGGTAACCTATAAACCACATATAAGTTGGAATTAAACCAAAGTCGCTTATGAATCTATACTTTAACCAATTAGACTCTAACGCTCGCTTTGCGCTTAACGATTCTCTTAAGTCGCTCGAGTACCCTCGGTTCCATCATTTTTAATAAATTAACCATTAAGAGTTTTAGGGCGATTCTTTCGCGAATGCCTTACCAACTGCCTAATACACTTTACATAAATGTTTCAGACTCCAATTAGTCATTTAAGGACTTTAACCAATGTTTCAAAGTAAGACGAGGGGTAATGGTTCATTCGCGAAACGCCGTTACTTAAAATGGTCGTTTCTCCTAAACCGTACATCGGATTCAAACGAACCACATATCAAAACGAAGCTCATAACATGAACTATCTAATCATGGCAGTGGTCAAAACCTAACAGTGAGTTATCGGGTCCTGATGTTAAGAACAAAACCGTCTAAAGTAAATCGGACATTATAACGACTATGTTTACGCGATTACCAATTTTTATCGTACTCCAAATCAACCACAAATCAACCACAATTCAACCATACAACCAAACTCCATACATACAATGCTACAACAGCCCCAACAACTCAATATTTCCAATTTACACTACTTCCCAATCATGAACTAAAAGCTTACATAAGTTCTTTAACTAATCAACATGATTTACAACTCCAAACACATCACAAAACCAACACATCTCTAAATACACAATAATCAAGCTTCTCATGAACCATTCCAAACACAAAAAATCTAAATATACAAAAGTTGGGCTAGGCTATGAGATTATACCTTCCTTGGTGAGTAAAAGTAACTAAGGAGCTTGGAATCACCCTTGAAAATCCTTACCAAAGTTTAATCTAAACAAAAACTCAAGAACACAATTTTAAGTTCTTGAAAAACACTATTCACCCTCTTCTTCCATGAATTTTAGGAAGAGATTTTGAAGGAATTTGAAGCTTAAACTTATAGGATAGCTATATCTATGCATAAGGAACCTTAGATAATTACCTCACTAATTAATGAAGCTTGGAACTTGGATTTGGGTTTTTTTCTTCTTGAAAATGGAAAAGGGCCGAGAGCTTCTCTTGGAAAAATGAAGTCAAGATGTGTTTTTGTGTTTGTGATTTGTTTTTCTTGGTTGCTAGGTTTTTGTTTTATTTAATTACCCTTTTAACCATGTAAAATTGTGTGGTTAATAATCAACCACACTTCCTTCCTTTTTGGTCATGCTTAGGTCATCAATCTTATGTCATCTTCCCATGCTTGTCCTCTTCTTATTGGTTTGATGACATCATCCTCACTAACCTCTTTGATTAGCTCCTAATTACTTGGCTAATGACCGCTGATCTGTTATACGGTTCGCTTAACTTTCGTTTTCGTTTATCGTTTGAGGGATCATACCCGGGATCTTATTACTTGGGTTCCCTTAACCTTTCTCGATACATCATATTCCTTTTATGATCCTCTCTTATAATCCTTGAATTTAAATCCTTTTTATCTTGTTCCCTTATACTCAATTCTTTCGGTATCTGGTGGATTTTCGGAAAAAATCAAAGTGTTCGAATTTGGATTCTGATGATCTTTACATATACTTATATCCCATATAAAGTACTAATAAGATCTCGGAATAACAATAGAAGAAGCCCTACATAGTGTGGCATGGAAAGTTTTCTTATTCAGCATAATCAGCAAAACACTATTCATAAGGGTTACTAAAAGTTCAAAAATTTTGGGGTTATTACAGTCTCCCCTCCTTAAAAGGATTTCGTCCTGGAATCAGGAAAAAATGAATAGGGGTACTTTTTTAGCATTGCACTTTCTAACTCTCAAGTCAATCTTCCCACATTGTGGTTCTACCATCAAGATCTGACTAGTTTGATAGCCCTTCTCCCAAGCACTTATTTCTTTTCAATCTATAACCTTTCCCGGTTGCTCCATATAGGTTACGTCTGGTTGCATGTCTATGCGCTCATATGCCCCTATTTGTCTGGCATCCGAATTATATTTCCTTAACCCGAATTATACCTTTTGCTTCTCAATACCCATTCTTTTCCAGTTCGTAGTCGTTACTATCTTCCGTACATAATACTATACTGGTTACACTTTTGCTTGTTAGCGTTCTATAACCTTTTAATAACCGCATCAACCTTAGTATCACAAACGTGTTAGAATCAGAATACCACCGTACTGATACTACTTCCTTTCTAGCTGCTTCTATCTTCGAAAGCTTGATCCATCATATAGAAGTAAAGGAATTTGTTGAGAGATCACTATGATCATGAACACTTGTTCTATTGCATAGTTAGTACAGAAGGTGGCCAGCCTTTAGTACTTGACAAGCAATTAAACAACATGTGGTATCCTACTAGGCTTCTATCACACAGATAGATAGTCATTCGGCAATACATCCCCTTCTGGAAGGGTTGTTCTTCTCAGCTTATATGAAATGAAAAGGAGAGAAAAGAATGAATTGAAGAGAATTGTATATATATAAAATATACTGCCACAAAATATCTGGCTTGGAATCTACCTCTGAACTATAGAGGTTTATCATAGGAGAACAAAACATATCTGTATATATATCAACATCAGGTATTATAGCATCGTATTTCACATGCCTAAATATTTTTGATATTCTGTCCATCATTCTATGGACCCATGCTCTTGCTCGAGCTTATACACAATCACCATTGAAACTCCCTCGACATCGAAAATCGAATCTGGGATTTCATTCTAGACATCATCGTTACTAGAATTCTATGCTTGCACTGCAACCTTCCTCGTATAGTAATACGACTCTCTATTCATAAGAAGGAATAAGTATTCAATAGGTAAATAATCGACTTAATTAGTCTATTAATGATAACTTATACATCACCACAACCCGATTAGTGGTACCCAATCTCAACATCCATTACACTACAACTTTCATGGTTGTAATCGGCTCATTATTCAAAGAATCGTTGCTGCATTACTAGGGTCCACCACTGACCTACTGTCGTCATTCGTTTTCCTTGGAATCTAAATAGCTAACCATACGGAGTCCATACCTGTCGTATCAAATTCTTCTAAGGAGTTAACATAATCACCATTCATAATTCATGAAGAACACTCCAGATCCTGATGTACTTTTATGACATGAAGCAGATAAACTTACATAAGAGTTTCAATCAAAGCAACGATAGCAGGTTAATACCATTATTAACCATATGTCTTTATTGGCAGACATGCATCTCAAAGGTTCATTTAGTCATTTCATAACATGGTCATGGCTTATCTCAAGATAGTACCTTCTAAGATAGAGAGCCCGCTCATGGCGATTACACGAATTAAACCTTTACCAAACTACTATTACGGTTGGGTATTGCACAGTCATCAGAAGGAATGTCAATCTTCCAAACCATAATACAACCTTCATGGCTTCAACCATCATCACTGTATTCCTCTGGCATGAGCGCCTATAATTATCCTCTTACATTTAAAGTGTCGGCCACCTCTTTGGCCTGTCCTGATATTAAGTTTCCTTACAATCAATGTCTTTTAAATGACCTTCAACTAATTTCTCTACCTCATTTCCAATCACTGCTTGTGTGAAAACGCTCTTCATTACGCCTTGGTAAAAAAATATATCATCACTTTTCCATAAGTTATTGCCTCGGTCTTTTAGAGGTTAACATTGTCACGATTGACTCTTGATCATACTTAGGACGTCTCTTATTTTGGGTCCTTCTTGATTTCACCAATCTCGACCCTTATTGGGTCAATCTATACTTTCTTATGGTTCAACATGTGCCCCACCTGGCATTATTATAATTACGTCACATTTCCTTTATCAAAATTTCTATTCTTGAGAACTTTGAATATTACTTTTCTCCTTGTAAAACCTCTAAGGTTATCCTTAAATCCTTCATCAGGTACACCCTAGGCACATGGCATATCAAGATACCATTTACTAATACCAGAATCATTATTTATATACTTCTGAAAATTTCTCTACTGATCTTTAAAGGTTGTTGTTACCTTAATCCTTTCCAATTCATACTGTCAAAACTCATGCTGTCCCTATTAAGGGCGAAATGCCATCCTTTATGCATTCCCCTAGGATTCATCTCAAGTTATCGAGGTTCTATCATTAATTCCACCTTTAAAAAGGTACAGGCATCCTTCCATGGACAAATCAAGTCATATATCCTTCATATCTTATCTATTTAATCATTCCCACCTCGATAGTCTATACCTAATTTCATAATAGCATCCTTATTCAAATTGAGGTTAATCCATATGGCCTCCAAAATATAACAATGGTTATCCGCTTTTCTTTCTTGATTTGGTAATGATCACATGGATGTTCTGAAAGATATTGGTCGTGTTCAACGTGAACTTCTTCTTAATAAATCCTTATTTACTTTTGTTGTTTATCTCAACAGTCATCTCAATGTTGGGATATCTTTCATACCTGGCATCTCCCTTTCTGGGTATCATATCCCTGGTTTTACACTTCACATTCTTGAAGGTCACTTCCTTCATCCAATTTTCTTAATTTCTTACTTTCTTGTCTCCTCAGTCTATCCGCGTCTCATTGTTTATCCTTCGAACTATCTCAAGGTTTCCCCGAATCCTCCCAACTTAAAGGGGATAAAATATATGTATCTCGTATGCCTTCAACCATCAATGTTAACTCATGGTGAATCTCCCTCATCCTGATGATTACATACTTTTCTATTTCTATTGCTACGAGTCTTTAGGGTTTCCTCATACCCAACTCCCTTATCATTCCTCAAACTCTATTGCCTTTATATTCCTTTCCACTTCAGTTTCTTTTTATTTTCCTTTCTCTTATCATTATTTCATGAACCAACACAACATAAGCATTGATTTCAAACATCCCGTCATTCTGGATTCGTGTCCTCAGAACGAATCTTGACAACTTTTACAACTTAGATTCATAATTCATCATACTCGTTTGCCTTTGTTCTGGCTCTAAAGCTTTTACACTATCTCCATAACCTTGGGAAGTACTTTCCTGAAAACAATTGACTGAACTTAAATTAGTTTATTATAATCTCTTGCTCCGTGCCTTCCTTGGCCTTTCACCAGCGGGTGGCCTCTCTCTTAGGAGGGTAAGTGACAAAAACAGTCTTTTGTGATTCGTCAATCATTTAGAATCTCAAATGATTCCTATAATTCCTTTAGCCAGGCTCTTGCCTCGACTGGGTCAGCTTGTTCCTTGGAACTCTGAGAGCTTAGCGACTTAAAGGTCCTGAAAGAATTTCTCACCGCATTATTTCCTCAGGGTGGTGGTTGGGGATAATAGTATAAGTTTTGACTAGGCAGATCCATGGATTGCCCAATAGGAGTACCATCCTAGTTCTTCTTATCTTGCTCGACTTCTGTTTTCTCATTATTTAAAGTTTCATCCTTCTCCCATAATCGGGGTTATTTTATACGTTAAAATCCTTGATTTCCACTTTATTATGTTATGAGTTCCCTTTTTTTTGGCGACCTCCCTGACTATCACATTCAGGTATTGTCCTAAATCTTATTCCTCGAACTATGGTTTTAATTTAAGATCCCGTCCTTATGCTCTTGAACGTTTGGAACCCAAATTCTGTCGGAATACCTCATTATTCCCTTATCATCTTTCTCGATATTAATCTCTTCTCCCGTCATTGGATCTCTGCCTTCATTCATCACTTTTTCTTTGCACAAAATGATCTTTTCCAATAATTCGGGCTGCATTACAATCTCAAATAGCTTTTCGGTACCGGCTCCAGTTACCTTCACTTCTATTTCCATTTTCTCGAAATCTCTTACCAATTCTTCCGAAGACATTGTCATCTTGAGTCTTTCCTTTCTACTAAGGGCGTCAGCCACCATATTGGCTTTTCTTGGATGATAAAGAATCTCATAATCATAATCCTTGATTAGATCTAACTACCTTCTCTGTTGCATGTTGAGCTCTATCTGCGTGAAAATGTACTAGAACTCTTACGGTTTATGTAAATCTCGTACTTCTCTCCATACAAGTAGTGCCTCCAATCTTTAGGGCAAAACTATTGCCACAAGCCCAAGCTCATGGGTGGGGATATCAAATTTTATATTCCCTTAATTGTCTTGATGCGTACGCGATTACCTTGATGTGCTGTATAAGAAGCACCTTAATTCCTTATGTGAAGCGTCACTACACATCACAAAATCTCCTTTTCCATCTGGCAACGCCAACATAGGGGCCATCACCATTATTTGCTTCAGTTCTTAAAAGCTATTCTCGCATTTCTCTGTCCATTCGAACTTCTCAGTCTTACAAGTAAGCCGCGTTAAAGGGGCTACTATCTTTAGAAACATGAACGAACCTCCGGTAGTGACTGGCCAATCCTACCTCTGGTAGTCGCCCTAACCATGTTCATCAATTCCTCAGTGGTCCTTTATTCATTCTTGTCAGGATCCTCCACGGGATCCTCCTTAGCAACAATCCCTTCTAGGACAACATCCTTAACCGCTACATCCTCAATATGAACATCATCCGGTCCCGTGTTAGGACGCTCTATCGGATCCACAATCTGATCTCCAATACGTAATAAAACATCATCGCGTTGTTGCTCCTCAACCTCAGGGTTCGGAGTCCCGCTACCATATACGACAACGAACTACGCTTTTATCACGATATTTATAAGGGTTCCCATAAGGGTTTTACCTGTCAGTACTACGTTAGGTAGTCCGACTATGAACTTGGCAAGAGTCCTTATTATTTTAGTGAACTTATTATTTTAACGTCACATCATCTCTGAGGTTTATATCGCTTGGCTCTGATACCATTTCTGTAAGACCCCCAAATCCGGGGTCGGGGATTCGGGTTGTCACCAGTTCCATTTCCCTTATCAATACTTAACCTTAACAGTGAACCAACTACTGAGTACTGTGGCCCCACAATATACACACACACACCACAAGTTATAGTCCCAGAGATGAATACCAAAAGTAACACAAGTTATTTTATTCCACAGTTATAAACCGTTACACCTTAAAAGGGTTTCTGAATAAATTTACATTTTTTTCCATTATTACAATTCATATAGATACATAAGTCTGGTACATCAGAAGTTGAAAGCCTAGCATATTGGTAATTTCTACCTCAGCTACAACGGCATCAACGCTTCCATAAAGCTGCGGAACATTTCCTAACCGCTTGAGAATTGGATGCTTGGTCCTGTTCACCTTTTCTATCTGTTGTTGTGTGATGAAAGAAGAAAGCAAGGGTGAGCAACAAGCCCACCGAAATAATATATATTATAGTTAACAATATTTGAGCATTCTCATCGTACTCATGAAAGTCTTGGTCAAGAAGAAATGAACCAAGCTGATATCTTAACGCGACCAAGTCACAAAATATTCAGTATATATATACATATATACTTTTCACAATCTTTGAAGTCCTCTGACATGTATATTATACACAGAGTTCCAGTTTATAACTGTATAAAAATATCGTTGCAAGGTGATCTCATATATCTAACCTTGTCTCAACGTTTTTTCTGAAAATCTTTGACATGCACAAGATAATCATTTACTAGATATAAGTTTAAAAGATGAAGTTACAAGATACTCCAATATACTTATATCTTCTCCGAATACTACTTGAACTACCACCATTCAAGGTATAATCCGTTTCAAAAATTCGTCACATAGATGAGACTACAAGATAAGATTTGAATAGATTCAATCCTTGAAATATCATTATAAATAATGAAGTTACGAGATACTTCATTAAGTCCCGATATATATATACACCTATATATATATACATTTCATACACTCCTTGAAAACCTCTGTTATGAAAATTGTAAACAGAGTTGTAATATCCAATGAATTTGGAAAGGAGAAAACCTTGGCATAAACCTGATATCTTCATGATCAGGCAAAGATACTAATAAGTAACCTTTTCTACTAGTAGATGGACGAATTCCCCACTGGTCATCACCCTGGCCGTAATAGGACCTTATGCTGGACTGCCACTCAGCCACTTACGTATTTGATGGACTCCCACTGAGCCACTTACACTTTCATGGACGCCCACTGAGCCCATGTTGCTTATGCCGACTCAATAGATGGATTTACTTCCCGAACGTTGGGTAAGTAATCAATTCATTTGTCAAAACAACAACCTCGTTGTGAATATAAAATACACCACAGAGTTGGATCCCTCAGGTTTTGAGCGAGTATTTAAATCCCCTTTGAAAGGAGGATCTTAAATATAAAAATGAGTTTTGGGATCCGCTCTAACTTTTAAAATCATTTTGAAGACTCGAAAATATTTTTAAGAATGTTTGGAGTAATGCTGATTTAATAAAATAAATTAGTCCCAATATATTAGAAAATATATGAATATTCATTATTTAAAATAAAGTTATCGAATAAACCTTATTCGATTAATAGTTTTGAAAACTATATCAATATATATATATAAATATATATATATATATATATAAATATATATATATATATTTATATATTATACTCGGGAACATCGACTCCTGGTTTAGAAAAATGTTCACCTTTGGGTCCCCTATACTAAGGGTATACGCAACTACTGCTTATCTCTAGCATAGGTATTATGCAACTATAAGCATTGAAATCAACAGATAGATTACCAGATTACGAAACAGACATGCATATATATACCATATCAGCATGCTTCAATATATCGCAAAATTTGCTAATTAACCAACATGCATCTATCAGAAGATAATGCATATACATATATACATCACAACAACAGTATAAAGGGTAGAAAACTTGCCTGAGCGACTGGGGGTGGTAAAAGTCCTGGGATGAGTCTGGTAACCTATAAACCACATATAAGTTGGAATTAAACCAAAGTCGCTTATGAATCTATACTTTAACCAATTAGACTCTAACGATCGCTTTGCGCTCAACGATTCTTTTAAGTCGCTCGAGTACCCTCGGCTCCATCATTTTTAATAAATTAACCATTAAGAGTTTTAAGGCGATTCTTTCGCGAGTGCCTTACCAACTGCCTAATACACTTTACATAAATGTTTCATACTCCAATTAGTCATTTAAGGACTTTAACCAATGTTTTAAAGTAAGATGAGGGGTAATGGTTTGTTCGCGAAATGTCGTTACTTAAAATGGTCATTTCTCCTAAACCGTACATCGGATTCAAGCGAACCACATATCAAAATGAAGCTCATAACATGAACTATCTAATCATGGCAGTGGTGAAAACCTACCAGTGAGTTATCGGGTCCTGATGTTAAGAACAAAACAGTTTAAAGTAAATCGGACATTACGACGGCTATATTTACGCGATTACCAATTTTTATCCTACTCCAAATCAACCACCAATCATCCACAATTCAACCATACAACCAAACTCCATACATACAATGCTACAACAGCCCCAACAACTCAATATTTCCAATTTACACTACTTCCCAATCATGAACTAAAAGCTTACATAAGTTCTTTAACTAATCAACAAGATTTACAACTCGAAACACATCACAAAACCAACACATCTCTAAATACACAATAATCAAGCTTCTCATGAACCATTCCAAACACAAAAACTCTAAATATAAAAAAGTAGGGCTAGGCTATGAGATTATACCTTCCTTGGTGAGTAAAAGTAACTAAGGAGCTTGGAATCACCCTTGAAAGTCCTTACCAAAGCTTAATCTAAACAAAAACTCAAGAACACAATTTTAAGTTCTTGAAAAACACTATTCACCCTCTTCTTCCATGAATTTTAGGAAGATTTTGTGAAGAATTTGAAGCTTAAACTTATAGGATAGCTATATCTATGCATAAGGAACCTTAGATAATTACCTCACTAATTAATGAAGCTTGGAACTTGGATTTGGGTTTTTTTCTTCTTGAAAATGGAAAAGGGCCGAGAGCTTCTCTTGGAAAAATGAAGTCAATATGTGTTTTTGTGTTTGTGATTTGTTTTTCTTGGTTGCTAGGTTTTTGTTTTATTTAATTACCCTTTTAACCATGTAAAATTGTGTGGTTAATAATCAACCACACTTCCTTCCTTTTTGGTCATGCTTAGGTCATCAATCTTATGTCATCTTCCCATGCTTATCCTCTTCTTATTGGTTTGATGACATCATCCTCACTAACCTCTTTGATTAGCTCCTAATTACTTGGCTAATGACCGCTGATCTGTTATACAGTTCGCTTAACTTTCATTTTCGTTTATCGTTTGAGGGATCATACCCGGGATCTTATTACTTGGGTTCCCTTAACCTTTCTCGATATATCATATTCCTTTTATGATCCTCTCTTATAATCCTTGAATTTAAATCCTTTTTATCTTGTTCCCCTATACTCAATTCTTTCGGTATCTGGTGGATTTTCGGAAAAAATCAAAGTGTTCGAATTTGGATTCTGACGATCTTTACATATACTTATATCTCATATAAAGTACTGATAAGATCTCGGAATAACAATAGAAGAACCCCTACATAGTGTGGCATGGAAAGTTTTCTTATTCAGCATAATCAGCAAAACACTATTCATAAGGGTTACTTAAAGTTTAAAAATTTTGGGGTTATTACAGTTTGCAAGTTAAGCAAGTTAGTAATGGAATATTCATTAGTCAAACTAAATATATTTTTGATCTTTTAAAGAAGTTTGATCTAATGGATTGCACATCTGCAAAAACTCCCATGGCCACTGCAACTAAGCTTGAACTAAACACTACTGAAAAGTCTGTGGATATTTCAAGTTATAGAGGCATGGTTGGCTCACTTCTGTACTTAACAGCTAGTAGACCAGATATAATGTTTGCTACATGTTTATGTGCTAGATTTCAGGCTGATCCTAGAGAATATCACTTGATAGCTATTAAGAGAATTTTCAGATATCTCAAGGGAACACCAAAACTTGGCATTTGGTACCCTAGAGATTCTGGTTTTGATCTAACTGGTTATTCAGATGCAGATTATGCAGGTTGTAGAATTGATAGAAAGAGCACAACAGGAACTTGTCAATTTCTAGGATAAAAGCTTGTGTCCTGGTTCAGTAAAAAGCAAAATTCAGTTTCTACTTCTACAGCTGAAGCTGAATATATTGCTGCTGGCAGTTGCTGTGCACATATTTTATGGATGAAAAATCAATTGCTAGACTATGGCTTGCAAGTTAAGAGGATTCCTATTTTCTGTGATAACACAAGTGGAATTGCCATCACTGAAAATCCAGTGCAACATTCAAGGACAAAGCACATAGACATCAAGTACCATTTCATAAGGGAACATGTGATGAATGGTACTGTGGAATTACATTTTGTTCCAAGTGAAAAGCAACTTGCAGATATCTTTACCAAGCCACTGGATGAATCCACTTTTTCAAGGTTAATAAGTGAGTTAGGTATGCTTAATTACTCTTAAATTTATCTGAGTTATTTTGCAAGTTGTAATATAGCCAGCAATTTAGTTGATTTTTAAGTCTTGGATGAAATTTTGGCTAAGTCAAAATTTGCATCACGACGGATGACCCTTATCCATCGAGTTTAGTCATCCGTCGATATACTACTTGCTAATAAAAGTCAATTATTTTTTCTGGAATACTTTATGTCTCGACGGATATCAGTTTATCCTCATCCGCTGAATTGTCTAAATCTCAGCCGTTAATTCCCTGAACATTATCCATCGAGTATACTTACAGTTTGTAAGCATTACACGACGGATAATGGGTGAATTTTTACAGTTTACTTTTAAACGGCTATTTTAGGCAATTTCTATTGGTTAATTTACTTTACTTTATTATTTTTATCAGTTATTTTTGAGATAGTATAAAAGCTTATTTCATAGCAATTATTTTCTTTTATCATTCTCAAATTCAACTGCTTTTATTTCATTCTCTCTCAAGCAAATATTCTCTTTCTCTTCAAGCTTTCACTCTCTAACAATGGCACCTGTAGTAAAGATTATGTCTCAAACTGGGTTCATTTATGAGAAGAACAACTTCACTGTTTTGGTCAATAAGGGTGTTCAGCAATCAGAGGACTATCACAAGATGATGGACTTTGTGAAGAATTGCAAGCTAAATTACGCCATGCTGGAGTGACCCACAATCTTCTGTGAAGTTGTTTAAGAGATGTGGACCACTGTTATCTACAACTCTGCTGACAAGACTATCACTCTAACCATCAAAGGTAATGAGTTCTGTATCAATAGTGATGTAATAAAAGCATGTTTCAAAATTCCTGATAATAATGTGACTTCACCACACAATGACACTGATATTATCAATATGCTTAATTCCATGCATTATGCACTTCCTACCACTAAATTAAGTGATATTAGGAGATTGGGTCATAGGAAGGAGTGGAGTTTCTTGTGTGATGTAGTTACTAAAGTTTTCTCTGGAAAAGTCAGTAATTTTGATTCAGTGAATATTTCCATGCTTAACATGCTATACATGCTAGTTACAGATAAATTTTATAATTTTAGTGACCTTGTCTTGTTTGAGTTAGGTTTTAAACTAGGTGAGTTAGCTAAAATAGGTAAGAATGTTTATTATGCTCGATTTTTCATGTTATTGGTTAACCACCTATTTCAAGAAATTGTTCTTGAGAACCCAAACAACAAACTGGCTTGTTGGGTTGAAGAGAGAAGACTCATTGCAGATTTGAACAGAGCTAACCATCACAGGGATGTGCCAATGTTCTATTTTCCTGCAATACAGGCACCTCAGGTAAGTGAGGTAAGTTCATCTATCCCTACAACTATTCCAACCTCCACTATTTCTTTGACTTCAGGAGTAGTTATGGCAACTGTGCCAATGACCAAACAGTTGCCTACCAAAGCCTCCAAACCCTCTACAATTTCCAAATCTAAATCAAAGAAAACCCCCTCTGGCATCTCTCAAAAGATGCCAATTGAAAAATCCACAAAAGAAAAAGAGGGGAGTGTGAAGGAGGGAAAGTCAGGTGAGGGAAGGGGTGAACATCAAAGAAACCCCAAGAATAAGGTTGAAGAGTTGAGTGAATCCCAGCCTAGCCATACTGTAGTTTCCCAACAAACTGCAGTGCTTAAAAAGGATAAAAGCTCACTTCTAGCTGCATCCTCCCAAAAGGATGCAGTTATTGAACAAAGCTCTCAGCCAAGAGCACAGGCCAAAAGGGTTAGGGACACAAGCTCACCCCAAACTTACACAAGAAAGAAGAAATCTAAAACCTCTGGGGATGCACAGGGCACACACATAGTGCAAACTGGTGCTAAAGACACAGTCCCTGCACTCTCTCAAATTCAATTTGATGTGGCTCCAATAAATGTGGAGTCACAGCCAAAATCTCTATTTATAGAAGCATCTGATACACCATACTCACCAACAAACTCTCTGAAAGTGGATATGATAAACACTTCAATTCCTGATTCCCCTTCTTTAACTCTATTGGGGAAGCCAAAATCTAGTGCAAGTGAGCATCATCTTTTAGATGATTTGTTGGCTCATTTGCCAATTCTTTCAGATACTATTGTGACATCTATGCCTCAAATATCTTCAATCAACACAGAGTCAACAATAGTTTCTCTTCCCACCTCATTCATTTCTACTCTCTCGATGGATATTGCTCATTCGTCGAGTAGTGATTGTATCCCGATGGATAAGCTTAACAGCAGTTATCCGTCGAATAGCATTACCACTCACTCGATGGATATCACTTATCCGTCGAGTATCTCTGCACAACTTCAAACTTCAATTATTTCAAGTGCAGAAGATTTAGTGGTTGTACAGTCACTCTTAGGACTGAGATAGGAGAGTGTATTGAGTGAGAGGCTGGGTTGCTCCCAGGCAAAAGGAGAGGAAAAGAGTGAAAATCAGCAATCCATTTATTTAGGATTGGCAAAAGTGAGTGAGAGGAGTCCCACCATAGTAGGGGAAGGTGAGAGTGTGAGGGTGGGGAGACAGGGTGAGACCCTGATGCAACAAAAGAGAGATTATGAGAGAAAAGCAGGTACAAAAGTAATAAGGGTGGATACATCCATTGCTCATGAGTCAATGATTGTGGATGATGCTGAAAAGGAAAGACAATTCCAGCAACATTACAAGGCTGTAATTGATAACATTTCCTTGGATGCTGACACTTTTACTCATCCTGTGTCAGCCTTGTTGGATTTTAATCACAGCGGAAGCATGTAAAAGCACTTTTACACATATAAAATCCAAATAAAAGCATATAAATCATGGTAAAAACATAGGGATCGATTACTAACCTTTAATACGCGATCCAAAAGCAACGATCGGAGATCCTTAGCAGCTGCTCCTCAAACGTGAAGCACTCCACCGGTATCCACCAAGAAAACGACGTTAAGGAGGAGGAGGAGGTGGAGAGAATTAGGTTTTATAAAATTTTGAGGTTCAAATAAAAATAGGGTTTATAATAGTATATTTATAGGCAAAATTTTCAGCTGAAATTTTCCCATAAAATATTATTATTATTAACCCATTTATTATTCTCATTAATAATTAAAACACCTTTTAATTATTAATCCTTTTTCTAAACACTTTAGAAATAATTCTCTCTCTTGATTTAATTTCCAAAATTAAATTCTTAATTAATAATATTAAGAACTTTTCTTAATTAATTTATAATCAATTAAATCTCATTTAATCAATTATTAAATTTGCCAATTAATTATTTATTTCATAAATAAATAATTATCAGCCATTATTAATTAATTCCTCCACCATGAAATCATTCTCTTTTTATGGTGTGACCCTGTAGGTTCAATATTAAGCCGGTAGTAGAAATAAATAATAATAAAACTATTTTATCATTATTTATATAAATTCTCCAATTCATTAAATATAATTAATTAATTAATCATATTTATTCTACATCGTGAGGGATACTTCTCAGCATATCGCGACTATCCGGATAATACGAATTCACTGCTTAGAATACCAAGAACCTATTTAGTGAATAGTTACCGTACAATAAACTCCTTCTACCCTACAATGTCCTGATTAAATATAAGGCATGGATCTCGTGTCAAGCCTATCTAATTAAATCACTTGCTTACCATTTACTATGCTTAGTTCTATGCAAATTAGAAACTCCTTTCTAATTTCATTCACTCTGGCCAGAGATTCCTGAACTAGCATAAGTGGATCAGCCTTGAACATTCGCTTCCTTTACTGGAAGGGGTAGATCCTTTATTGATCATACACTATCTTCGTGTACAAATTCCTATACCCAGTAGAGCCCTAATAATTGTCCCTGAAGACTAAGAACTAAACCAAAGCATAGTTCAGTGTACACAAGATGACTATGATGACCTCAAGTCTAAGGATACTTGAACAACTATCACTATGTGAACAACTGTTGACACGTGAGTGAACTCCATCAGTTGTTCAGCTGGGCGAGTCATGTTCATTGAACTTATTCTATAATAAGCACCTACATACTAGCTATAGTGTCACCACACAAATGTTTATGAGAACAGATATCCTTCATAATGAAGCAAGCATAGTATGTACCGATCTTTGTGGATTATTAATTACCAGTTAGTAATCCTACGACCAGGAACTATTTAAGTTTAGAGTTATCATCTTTTAGGTCTCACTATTATGATCTCATCATAATCCATAAAAAGCTTTACTCTAAACTATGGTATATCTTATTTAAATACTTAAATAGATAAAGCCCGTAATAAAAACAAAACTAGTCTTTTATTAATATCAATGAAATCAAAACAGATTACACAGGAAGTTATTCCTAAATCCTAATACATGATTGGACTTAGGACATATTCCTTTCAAGCCTATCAATTGTTGGCTGCGCAGGGCAATGAGGAGGCAGAAAAGACATTAAATTTGGTGCATACTTCAGAATCTCTAAAAAAGGTTAAAGCTGTTGTCAATTTAATACCTCCTACAGCTGATGAGCCATCTGAAGAATTTGGAGTAAATTCTAATGATGATGACTCTATTTCATTTTATGGATTTTATGGAAGCATGAACTTAGGGGGAGATGAAGGCCCTAGTTCTATTCCTGATCTACCTGAATGGGCCTTGACTAAGGAATCCACACCTGGACAATTCAATGTATCCTTGGTCAAACAAATCATGTCTATCCAAAAGGCCATTCAGAAGAGCTCAAATGCTGGTACCAAGGCTGTTCTTCAAGCTGACCTAGATTTTTTACATCTAATGAAGCTACAGCAAGTCAGAAAGAATCTGAGTGTAGATGAAATAAAAAAGGATATAGCTGACTTGAAGACCTACAATTCTGAGAAGCTGGATTCAGTCATGCCATATGGTACCATGCAGGATCTATTACTGAGACTCAGGAGAGAATCATATTCTGAAAAGAAGCTGGCCAAGCTGGAAGATAGAGTTGAAGTTATTGAGAATTCTGTGGCCATCCTTCTTCAAAATCAACAGTCTCAAACAAATCTTCTCATTCAACTGGCTAAAGCACAAGGCCTAACTCCACAACTTGATGATAACAAAAAGGGGGAGAGAGAACCAAGTAAGGGGGAGAAAGGACCAAGTGAGGGGGAGAAACTTCAAGTTCAAATCAACAAAGTAATTGTACCTTCAATTACTGTCTCCAAGCCACCAGTTGCAGATGGTATAGATCTAATTAAAGCAGCAGCAGCAAACTTGAAAGTTGCTGAGAAAGGAAAGTTGAGTTTGATCAACTGGGATAAGATTTATGAGGAGATACAGAAAAAGTTTGAATTTGTCAAGGAGCCAGTTAAGTCAGCCATCCATCACTCTCAAGTCAAGCAAATCAGTGTGAATGAGATGAGCATGAATTATCTGGAAAGAGGACAATCTTCCTGCATCAAATCTCCAAAGGCTGAAATGATTCTTAAACAAAGGGTAAATTATTCAAAATCATCCTTAAAGAACCCCTTGGATACTGTGTTTGAAACACCCAAGCCTGATGAAAAGAAGCTTATGTCAAGATTAATTGATTTCTATAAAGATCCAGCTGATTCAGCTTCAAAAAGAAGAATTGCTAAGATATTCAGAAATGGAAAGGAAATTTGTGTGATAGCTGAACATCCTCAATTTTCTCAAGCAAAGAGAGAAGAAAAGGCAAGATTAAAGCAGGAAAAGAAGCAAGCTGCTCTAGATGCAAAGAAGGCTAAACAAAAGAAAGAGCAGATTGCTATCTTAGCCAAGCTACAGGCTGTAAGTTCATCTCAACAAATTTCCTCTCAACCTTCTGAAGCCACTGAATCAAGGAAGCAAATTGAAGAACAGAAGAAATCCCCAAGGAAGAAAGAATTGGCTAGAAGAACAAAAGGGAAACTGGATATTGTTGACAAGGAATTGGGAGATCAATTTCCTAAGGTACCCACACCAGCTACAACTCAAGCATCAAAGCCCTCTGTGGTATTTGAAGATATAAAGGTGGTGGATCCCTACAGGAATATTCATGGTGAACCTATTGTGCCCAAGGATGAGCCAATAGAGTGGGATAACATACCAATTCCTGACTTTAGTTTACCAATCCTTAGCAAGCCAAAAAGGACAAAGTCAAGGGCAGTCAAGAAAGTGAAGCTGTCACCTCTCAAATCCAAATCAGTAGTTAAAGCTCAACCCAAAGTCAACAAGGGAGACTACTTGTACTTGTGTGACATCAAAGAATTTTCAGATCTAAACCGCTATTTGGATGAACTGGATGAAGTGAGGGGAATTGATGCATACAGGAACCTACCTGAAAGGTTAGTGTTCAAGTACAAAGGAGGAAGGGAGGTTCAGTGGCCACTTCACAGGATTCTTCAAGAAAGCCAAGATGTACTGATTAAAGTTTATTCATCCTTCAAGAAGAATTTTGGGTTCAATGTAACTGCAAGAAGACTAGTATTGAAGAAGATTGAAGAACTAAGGAGTATTAGAGCTAAAAATGCACTCCCAAAGACTCTAATCATTCCATACACAGGGAAAAGAGTGCATCTAAGGCCCTACTGGATGATGGAGTTCATGGATGACAAAGGTGTGAGAAGATTCTTCAGGTTAGAAGACTAATTGAGTATCTCTAGCAATGAGACTCTCTTGGAAATGCAAGAAAAGCTAGATCTCTCAGAATCTGATGAACTGGAATTCCACAGGCAGCTCCAAAATCAGATTGATGAAAATAACAGAAAACTTGGAAGAAGATCCAGACCTTCAAGAAACTAGAAAAATCTGCTCAGGCTAGAGGAGCATCTTGAAATGACTGTGAGCCAAACTTTTTACATTTTGATTAATTGAAGCACTTTCAGTATTATCTACTTATCTTTAAAGCTGTATGTTTAGGATGTTTTGTTATCATCAAGTATCTCTTAATTTATGGCTACAATTCCAGTAGACATAAATTGGGGGAGATTGTTCTACATATGTTGTGTACTTGATGATTTCATAAACAAAACATCTAAGTAGATTTTACTTAGTGAAATAATATAGCACCCGACGGATAAAAATTATAGTCCCGACGGATAACTCATTATAGTCCCGACGGATGATGACTTATTATCCATCGAGTGGGTAGCTTATGTAATAATGAGTCTGTAGCACAGTTCTGTATACATCTTTGTATAGATTCTGTAGTAACCTATAAGTCATGTTGACTTTAACTAGATATACAGAATATGTTGATTAATTGTATATAAATGATGTCTTGTAATTCTGCATAAGTGAAATGAAGTCAAGTGTCAAAATAGCTACCGACGGATGATTAACAAAGCCATCGACGGATGATCAAATGACTATCAACGGATGTTTAATATAGCAGTCGACGGATGATCAATGAAGCCATCAACGGATGTTCATAAAGTCGACGGATGATCATATATCCAACGGATGTTCATAAAGTCCAACGGATGATCATATAAAGAATTCAAATAGTAGTTGAACAGTGACAACAGGGCATAGGCGTCGAGATGTATACAAATCTACTGTGGAAGCCCATTAACTAGGTAATAGAGGACGAAAAGTAGCAAAGCTTAAGTCTGATAGTTTTTATATTTATTCAGTCTTTTTGACTTTGTAATCTTGGTAATATATAAACCAAGAACATAGAAAATAGAAATAAGAGAGCTGAGATACACAAACAGAGAAATCTTTGTAAGCAGAATCATTAGCATTTCCCTGTATTCTCAGTAGTTTAATTTGTAAGCAGCTGTGAGCATTCTTGCACACAAAGTTCTCTCGATATATATAATATATATCTCTGGTGGAATTGTTTAAATCCACCAGAAAGTTTTTAAAGACTCTTGTTTTTAATTACTTATGTTTTGATTCAATTAAGTTTCTATTCCGCATTATGCTAATCAAAACACTTATATCTATATTCAAGTTTGAACATTTTTATTTCGAGAAAAAGGTTCAAGAATTCCATTTAACCCCCCTTCTGTAATTCTTGCTATATTGTCAAGGGACTAACAGAATATAAATCCTAAGGAGCCAAATATCATGGTTTCACTAAACCTTATTGTTACTTAATAGTTTGAATAACTTAGCACCCCCTTAATAAGGGAGCTATATATATTAAGTCTTTAAATTCTGTGCATGCCAAGTCTTTGGCACTTCTTCTCCTTCCTTTCTCTCTAACTTGGACGATCCTCTTCCTTAAAAACTTTTTGATTTTGTAGGGCTCTTCCCAATTTGGGGCTATCTATCCTTTATGCCATACCCCGGATGCTTCAACTTTCGTGAGAACCAAATTACCTTGCTTGAAAAACCTTTCCTTTACCCTCAGATTGTAGTAGAAAGATGCTTTCTTATGATATTCCATGATCTTTGCATGCGCTTCATCACGCACCTCATCTATTAAATCCAGAGCTAGCTTTTGCCCTTCCTCACTTTCCTCGGCATTGTAGGCTTGAATCCTTAGAGACGGATGCGATATCTCCACATGAACGATTGCTTCAACCTCATATGCCAACATGAAGGGCGTTGCTCCTGTCGTGACCCTACACGTGGTCTTGTATTCCCTAAGTATTGGAAGTATTTCACCTATCAAATTTTTCCTGGACTTCTAAAACCTCTTCTTCAACCCATCTAGGATAATTCAGTTTGCCACTTCCACTTGCCCGTTGGCTTGAGGATGGGCAACAAAAATGAACCGCAGCTCGATTTCATTCTTCCCACAGTACTTCTTGAATTCTTTATTATTGAATTGCGTTCCGTTATCGGTCACCAAGATACGGGGAATTCCATATCTACACATGATGTTTTCCCAAAGGAATTGAGCAAACTGCTTGGTTGTGATCTTAGCCAATGGCTTGGCTTTGATCCACTTACTAAAGTAATTAATTGCCACAATAAAAAACTTTTTTGTGCAGTGGCCATCGGGAAAGGTCCAAGAATATCCATACCCCACATAGCAAAAAGGATGTGAGAATTTATGGAAGTTAGCATCTCACATGGCTGCCTAATAACTAGTGCATGCTTTTGGCAATGATCACATTTATTCACTTAAATTTTGGCATAAACCATCATCTTCGGCCAATAAAAGCCCAAACGAGTAATCTTGAGAGCAAGGATCCTGCCCCCCCAATTGTTGGCCATAAATGCCTTTATGTACCTCTTCAAAGGCTAGTCATGCCTCATCAGGCCTGAGACACCTTAGGCAGGGAATCACAAAGGACCTCTTATACAAAATCCCATCTATCAAGGAACACCCCAAGGCTCGCATATATAATTTGTGTGCTTCCATTACGTCATTGATGAGCCATCTGGTCTAAAGGTGAGCTTTGATGGTATCAATTCAAGACTTTCCAAGACCAACGAGGGCGATCAATTTAACATCAATGGTTCATGTTTTTAAAATACGAAAGTATTCACTTTCATAACTATTCTCAACTTCCGAGGATGCAAACTTAGACAATGCATTTGCCTTGGAGTTTTCCTCCATTGGGATGTATTAAACATGAAATTTATCAAATTGAGTCATCACAGCTCTTACAAATCACACATATCTTGCCATGATTTCATCTCTCACCTCAAATTCTCCATTAACCTGAGACACCACATGTTTTGAGTCTTCATAAACTTTCAAGTTTTTAACCCTCAATATTCCTGCTAGACCTAGTCCAGCTATCAGGGCTTGATACTTTGCCTCATTGTTTGTGGTAGAAAAATCTAAGTACATAGCATACTCAATCAGGAACTTGTCGGGGCTTTGTAAAACTAGTCCAGCTCCACTGGAATTTATTTTTGATGCCCCATCAAAATAGAGTACCCAGAATTATTTGATCTCAATTTCTTTCTTTTTCTTTGCCATCCATTCCTTGAAGTGTATCTTCCGACCCCCTGACTTCTTGGTTTTTGATGGTACATTCAACCACGAAGTTAGCCAAGGCCTGAGCTTTGATCATTGTTCAAGGTTTATATTTAATATCGAATTCCCCAAGCTCTATGGACCATTTGATTAGCCTTCCACTAGCTTTATGACTGTGAATGATGTTTCTCAGAGGCTGATTTGTTAGCACCTCAATCTTATGAGCATGAAATTAATAACACAATTTCCTTGAGGCCATAACCAGGGCTAAATCGAACTTTAATATTGTGGAGTAGTTCAACTCAGTCCCATGTAGAATATTGCTGACATAGTATATGTGTTTCAAGACTTTAAGCTCCTACCAACACGGAACTCAAGGCATTTTCAGAAACAGCCAAGTATAAATACCGAGTTTCATTTAGGATTGGATTTTCCAGCAAAGGGGCTTGAACCACGTATATTTTCAATTCCTCAAATGATATTTGACTTTCATCAGTCCAGGAAAAATCTTTTACTTTCTTTAAAGCCTTGAAGAATGGCAGACACTTGTCTCCGGATTTGGAGATGAACTGTCCCAAAACAACAATCTTTTCGGTGAGTTTATGAACTTTTTTTATATAGCGTGGAGGTTCCATATCTAAGATGACCTTTATTTTATCAGGATTGGCCTCAATTCCTCTCTTGGAGACCATTAATCACAAAAATTCTCGGACTCTATACCAAAAACACACTTGGATGAGTTTAACATCATCTTTTGATACCTCAAGACTTCAAAAGCTTCCCTCAAATGGGATATATGATCTTCCTGTACAAGGATCTTGACTAACATGTCATCTACCTAAACTTCCATGGTCTTTCCAATAAGATTCTTGAAAATCTTATTCACCAACCTTTGGTAAGTGGCTCATGTATTCTTGAGCCCAAACGCCATAACAAGATAACAAAAAACACCAAAGTTAGTGATGAATGATACCTTTGGGATGTCATCTTTATGCATCTTGATTTAATTATAGTCGCTAAATCCATCCATGAAACTCAGCAACTCGTATCCCGCAGTGGCATCTATCAAAGTGTCTATCCTTGGTAGAGAAAAACACTCCTTTGGGCATGCATCATTTAGGTCAGTGAAGTCAATACACATGCTCCACTTTCCATTAGCCTTCTTTACCATTACGGGATTTTCCAACCATTACGGAAATTATATCTCCTTAATAAAATCAACCTCTAAAAGCTTCTCAACTTCTTTTTTAATAGTTTCCTGCCTTTCAGGGGCGAAGCTCCTTTTCCTTTATTTCACAGTATTTCGGTTAGGATCGACATTGAACTTGTGGGTTATCAATTTGAGATTGATACCAGGCATATCTTCCGCTGACCATGCAAACACATCACTACTTTCTTGCAAGAACTTTGTTAACCTCCCTTTGAGGGGCTCCTCCAATAACGCTCCAATGAAAGTTATCTTCTCAGGATCTTCAGGAGCTAAAGGAATCGGGATTAAATCCTGCACTGGCTTCCCTTATTTCTCATCATTCTCGTGGATGTCCATATCTTCAATGGGCAGAACCTGCCCCCGACTTTATCTACCCTCAGAGAGGATACATAACAGCTTCTTGTCATTTTCTGATCTCCCATTTCTTCTCATATTCCGTACCTTGTTAGAAATTTAATCACTGAATGGTAGGATAAGGGGACTGCCATGATGGCATGTATTCTCACCCTTTCCATGAGTGCATTATAAATTCACTCAGCTTTAACCACCACAAAGTTCAACATTTATGTAGCCTGCCTTGGCTCCTGGCCCATTTTCAAAGGTAGTTTAATTATCCCTTCAACGGGACATTCAACTTCAGCGAACCTATAGATTGGCATATCAGTCAGGGTTATTTGAGAATCATTGTATCCCATCCTTATAAAGGTATCATAAAGAAAAATGTCAGTTGACGCTCCATTGTCAACAATGACTCTCTTCACAGGGTTGTTCCCTATGATAGGTGTTATGACTAAGGGATCATAATGAGGAAACTTAACCACTTCCAAATCAAAATCATCGAATGCCATTGTCACTCTAGTCTTGGCCCTTTTCGGGGCTTCTCCAACTATATACATGACCTCTCGTGTATAAGCCTTCCATGAGTTCTTAGAAGAGTCAGCCGCAATTGGCCCTCCAAAGATCATATTAATCATCAGGCTTCGTAGTTGAGAATTTCGCACCTGATCATCTTGATCCCTTCTTCGATCATCAAAATTTCTTCTCCCGTTATTGTTGCTTTCTCCCATTTCACCATATGCAGTGTACTTACTCAATCTTCCTTTTCAAATAAGGAACTCAATCTCGTATTTCAACTTTCAGCACTCATCGGTGTCATGGCCAGCATCCTTGTTAAATCGACAATACTTGCTTTTATCCAACTTAGCAGGATCAGCCTTCAGAGGCTTTGGCCAGTGAACATCTCTATCCCTCTCAGTCTACCATACTCAATAAACTTTTGTCCGGGTCTTTGCTAACCCGAGGATACTTATCCTTTATATTGTATTCCTGGTCTGTCTTCCGCTTCTTGGCACCAGCGGGCTCATTGCTTATCACTGTCTTCTTCATGTTTTTCTTAACTTGGATATACTTTCCTGACCTACTTTGGAGCTATAACATATTCTCCGGTGGTCTTTTTGCTAGAGAAATTTTAAAGAACTCGTCCTTCATTCCTTGTTATAGAGCAATCATGGCCACCTTATCATCAAGATATGGGACCTTCAAGGTCTCCTTTATGAAATGATTCAAGTAGTCCCTAAGGGATTCCTTTGCTCCTTGCACAATACTCATAAGGGAAGCTGAGCTTTTCTCATGCACCTTCCCGCTAATGAACTGTTTGATTAAAGCTTGACTCAAATCTATGAATGATCCAATTTAATTTGGGGGTAAACGGCTATACCACATTTGGTCCATGCCTAATAAGGTTTGAGGGAAAGCTAGACATTTGATTGAATCATTCACAGGTTGCAGCAGTAGTGCATTAGAGAAAATCCTGACATCATTAACCGGATCCCTGGTCCCATCATAGGCCTTTTATAATAACCCCAATTTTTGAAATTTTTGAAACACTGATGAATAGTAACTTTTTGCTGATGATGCTGATTAAGGAAAATTATCAGACCACCGTATACAAGAGTCCTTTTATCGAAATTCTGAGTTCGTATTATTATTCTATAATGAGAATGAATGTATGTAAAAGTCGTCAGAATTCAAAACTGGACACTTTCATTTTCTCGAGAATCCCCCAGACACTGAAGGAATTATGTTGAAGGAATAAGAATTAAGGATTTAAACCCAAGGATTATAAAAGGTGATTAAAGAAGGAATAAGAAATATTAAGAAGGATTTATAGGGCCCCTGACAATGAAACCACGAATACGTTTCCTCGAACGATTAACGAGAACGAACGATAAACGAATCGTAAAATAATTAAACTACTAAGTAATGCAAGTTGCAAGAAGAAGAGTCAATTAGTGCAAGATTAAGGCACTTAATTAACATCATAATTCAAGGATTAAGCTTAAAAGATGCTTCCACCATAAGCTCTTGACAAGTGGCAAGGAGGATGAGCTCATTGGTGACCAAACAAGCTTATGTCACCTTCCACTCACATTAATCAACCAATAACCAAACAAATATCTTCTCATCACTTCCTTATCACCACAAACCAAGTCAAACACTTTCTCTCCCCCATTTTTATCAAAAAACCCGAGAGGAAAGAGAGATGAAAATGGAGGAATATGAAGTGCTTGTATCTTGAGCTTCCCTTGGCCGTTTTTCGCATTCTACCTATCAAATCGAAGCCCTCGAGAAGCTCTACACATTTAGGGTAACCACTCTCCTCACCTTCTTGATTCTCAATTCCGTTTTTAATGTTTTATAGTTCAGATGAATAGTTAACTCAAGAACTAATGTTGTGTTCTTGATTTTGTTTTAAGGTTTTGATCATTATAAGGCTAGTTAAGGATCATCTAAGATTTGTTAAGCATTACCCACTCTCCAAGGAAGGTATAAACTATAGAATCTGATCTTAACTTTAAGTTTTGTTTAAGATTTGTGGTTAAAAGTGATGAGTAGTTTGATTATGTATGTATAGTTAGTTAATGGTTGGTTTTTAGTGGTTATTGTTGTTGTTGGTTGAAAACATTGGAGGAGTGGTTTGAAATAGTTTGGTTATAAAAGAGTTTTGACTTGGTTAAGTATTATAGTACAAGGTCTTGATTGGTTGATGCTTGGTTGTTGTTTTGGTATAGTCTAGAAGTGGAAATACATGTAAACATAGTCGTCGTAATGCCCGTTTTTTTATAACTACTTTTTCTTAGTATTGGGGACAGAGAGCTAACTGTTGAATCTGTAACTTTGTAATGTTTAGCTAGATGGTGTCGTAAGCTTCATTTTGATATGTGTTTCTCTTGAATCCGATGTACGGTTTAGGAGAAATGACCGTTTTAAGTAACGGTGTTTTGCGAACGAACCATTACCCCTTGCTTTACTTTGAGACCTTGTTTAAGGCCCTTAAAAGACTAATTGGATTACGAAACAATTGTGTAAGGTGGGTTAGAAAGTTGTTAGAGTATTCGCAAAAGAGTCATCTAAAAATTTGTAACGGTTAATTTATTAAAATTGGTGGAGCCGAGGGTACGCAAGGGATTAACGCAAATCGTTAAGCGTGTAAGCGACCGTTAGCGTATGAGTGAGTTTTGACTAGTTTCTTAATCGATCGTGGTCTAATTCTGGATTATGTTGTTGTTCATAGGTTACCAGACCCACTCTAAGCTTAAATCTATCCCGGAACATCGACTCCCGGTTTAGAAAAATGTTCACCTTCGGGTCCCTTATACTAAGGGTATACGCAACTACTGCTTATCTCTAGCATAGGTATTATGCAGTTTATAAGCATTTGAATTGATAATAAAATATCAAGATTATGAAACATGAATGCATATATATCATATCAACATGCTCCAATATATTGCAAGATTTCCTAATAACAATCATGCACTTATCACAAGATAATACATATACACATATACATCACAACAACAGTTATACGGGTAGAAAACTTGTCTGAGTGTTCCGGGATAGACTTAAGCTTAGAGTGGGTCTGGTAACCTTTGAACAACAACATAATCCGGAATTAGACCACGGTCGCTTAAGAAACTAGTCAAAACTCACTCATACCCTAACGGTCACTTATACGCTTAACGATTTGCGTTAATCGTTTGCGTACCCTCGGCTCCACCAATTTTAATAAATCAACTGTTATGAATTTTAAGGCGACTCTTTCGCGAGTACTTTACCAACTGCCTAATCCACCTTACATAATTGTTTCGTGTTTCGATTAATCATTTACGGGTCTCAATTATGGTCTTAAAGTTACTCGAGATTTTGGGGTTCGCTCGCGAAACGCCATTACTTAAAATGGTCGTTTCTCCTAAACCGTAAATTGGATTTAAGCGAATGATATATCAAAATGAAGCTTGAATCATAAACTTTCTAAGCATGGTAATGGTAAGTTTATGGCAAGGAGTGTTCAGGTGCAAAAGTTACGTACAAAACAGTCTAAGGAAAATTGGGCATTACGACGGCTATAACTTAGCGATTCACAAATTTTACCAAATCAATTCAATATCAAACCACCACCATTCAACACCATTCCACCATGATTCAACCACAATACAAGATCATTCAATCATAACTCAAGATCTCAACTTATTCATCTATACCAAGTCAAAATGTGACCAAGAACTTTAAATCCAACAAGTATCACTTCTAACTCCAAAATCAACAAAACCACTTACTAAACAAAGCTCTAAACATGATTACACACCCATTACACTAACCCATCATCTAAACATTAGGAAATCCAAACAAACAAAACTTAAGACTAAGATCATGAAGAGTTATACCTTCCTTGAAGCTTAAAATCCATGAAAGATCCTTGGAATGCCCATGGAAGCCTTGATCTATGCTTAAGCTACCTTGACCTTACAAATAAAATCAAAAATCAAAAATTTGTTCTTGAAAGTTACTATTCACCCTAAACTTTTAGGAATTGTTTAACTAGGTAAACCTTGGATTCTTGGATCTAAACTTATAGCATAACTAATTTATGAAATATAGGATCCAAAGAAACAAACCTTGCAATTTTCCATGGCCTAGAGCTTGAGTTTTGAAAATCTATTTCACCATTTTTATGAAAAGGCCAAATGGAAGAAGAAGAAAATGGGGGAGAGCTTTTTCTTGCTTGGTTTTCCTTGGGAAATGAGAAAGAAATGCTTGGTGGAGGAGATTTTTGAACAAATATCTTGATAAAGTGATGACATCACTTGCTCATGTCATTATTTGCATCATTCCTTTGCCACATGTCATTCCCTTATGGTTTGATGATGTCATCCTCCTCTAATATATTTGATTAGTGCTTAATTATTTGGTTAATCCTTTGGTTATTTGTATAAGCTTGATCTTCGGTCGCTTATTTGTTTTATAGTCCTTTAATGATCCTTGCTTAAAATCCTTGAATTAAAATCCTTTTAATCATGTTACCTTATACTCAATCATTTCGGTATCTGTTGGATTTTTGGGAAAAATCAAAGTCTTCGTATTTGGATTCTGACGATCTTTATATTCACTCATATACTTTATGAAGTACTAATAAGATCTTAGAATATCAATAAAAGAACTCCTACATAGTGTGGCATGAAAAATTTCCATAATCAGCATAATCAGCAAAATTTACTATTCATCAGTGTCTCAAAAATTCCAAAATTTGGGGTTATTACAGTCTCCCTCCTTAAAAGGATTCTGTCCCGGAATCAGATAGAAAATGAATAGGGATACTTTTCTAGCATTGCACTTTCTAGCTCAAGTCAATTCTTCCCACATTGTTGTTTTACCAAAAAAACCCTAAGTAGTCTGATAACCCTGTTGCTAAGCACTTGCTCCTTTCAATCCATAACCCTTACTGGTTGCTCCATATAGCCTATGCGCTCGTATTCCCTTATGTGTCTGACATTCAGATTATCCTTCCTTAATATTGATATGTGGAACATGTTATGGACTTGCTGCAGGTTCCGGGGTAGGGCCAGTTCATTTGATAGCTTCCCAATACATCTTAATATAGCCTAGGGTCCAACAAATCGTGGACTTAGCTTTCCTTCCTTTCCGAACCTCATCAATCCTCTCCAAGGGAATACCTTTAACAATAATAGGTTCCCTACTTCATACTCTTTGTCCTTTCGTTGTCAAATCAGCTTACTTTTTATGTCCATCTTGGGCTACTACCAGCCGTCCTCTAATTAGATCTATTATATCCTTGGTCCTTTGGACCACTACTGGTCCGAGCATCTTGCGCTCTACAACTTCATCCTAACATAAGGGAGATCGATATTTTCTTACCTCAAGGGTCTCATAAGGTGACATCCCGATACTCGCATACGATCCATTGTCGTAAGAAAACTCAATCCGTGTTAAGTGATCATTCCAAATTCTTTCAAGTCTATTGCACAGACTCTCATCATATCTTCTAGCATTATAGCTTTTGCTTCTCAATACCCACTCTTTTCTAGTTCGTAATCGATACTATCTTCCGTACCTAATATTATACTGGTTACACTTTTGCTCGTTAGCGTTGTATAACCTTTTAATAAATACGTCAACCTTAGTATCACGAATGTGTTTTCATTCCGAATACCACCATACTTTTACTACTCCTTTTTCAGCTATTTCTATTTTCCAAAGTTTGATCAATCATATAGAAGTAAAGGAATTTATTGAAAGATCACTGTGATCATGAAAACTTGTTATATTGCATAGTTAGTACATAATGTGGCCAGCCTTTAGTACTTGACAAGCAATTTAAACAACATGCAGTATCCTACTAGGCTTCTATCACACAGATAGATTGTCATTCGGCAATACCTCCCCTTCTGGAAGGGTTGTTATTCTCAGCTTATACGAAATGAAAAGGAGAGAAAAGAACGAATTGAAGAGAATTTTATATATAAAAAAAATACTGCCACAAAATATCTGGCTTGGAATCTACCTCTGAACTATAGAGGTTTATCACAGGAGAACAAAACATATATATATATATATATCAACATCAAGTATTATAACATCGCAATTCACGTGCCTGAATATTTACTATTCCGTCCATCATTCCATGGACCCATGCTCTTGCACGAGCTTATAAACAATCACCTTTGAAACTCCCTCGACTTCGAAAATCGAATCTGGGATTTCATTCTAGACATCATCGTTACTAGAATTCTATGCTTGCATGCAACCTTCCTCGTATAGTATTACTACTCTTTATCGATAAGAAGGAATAATTATATCATAGGTAAATTTTCGGCTTAGTTGGTCTATCAATAATAACTTATACATTACCACGACCCGATTAATGGTACTAAATCTCAACATCCATTCCAATCCAACTCTTACGGTTGTAATCAGCTCATTACTCGCAGAATCACCGCTGCATTACTATGGTCCACCGTTGACCTACTATAGTTATTCGTTTTCCTTGGAATCTTAATAGCTAACCATATGGAGTCAATACTTGTCGTATCGAATTCTTCTAAGGAGGTAACATAATCACCATTCATGATTCATGAAGAACATTCCCGAACTTGACATACATATGACATGAAGCAAATAAAATTACAGAAGAATTTCAATAAAAGCAACGATAGCAGGTTAATACCATTATTAACCATATGTCTTTATTGGGAGACATGCATCTCAAAGGTTCATTTAGTCATTTCGTAACATGGTCCTGGCTTATCTCAAGATAGTACCTTCTAAGATAGATTGCCCGCTCATAGCGATTACACAAATTAAACCTTTACCAAACTACTATTACGGTTGGGTATTGCACAGTCATCAGAAGGAATGTCAATCTTCCAAACCATAATACAACCATCATGGCTTTAACCATCATCACTGTATTCCTCTGGCACGAGCGCCTATAATTGTCCTCTTACACCTTTGGCCTTTCCTGATAGTAAAATTTCCTTACAATCAATGTCATTTTAACCATCTCCAACTAAATTTTCTACCTCATTTCAATCGCTGCTTATGTGAAAATGCTTTTCCTAAGTCCCGGTGAGGAAAAAAATCATCATTTTTCCATAAGTCATTGCCTTAGTCTTTAGATGTGAACATTGTCACGGCTGACTCTCGATCATACTTAGGACGTCTCTTATATTGGGTCCTTCTTGTTTTCACCAATCTCGACCCTCATTGGGTCGATCTATACTTTCTTATGGTTCAACACGTGCCCCATCTGGCATTATTATAATTACGTCATATTTCCTTTATCAAAATTGCTATTCTTGAGAACTTTGAATACTACCTTTCTTCTTGTAAAACCTCTAAGGTTATCCTTAAATCCTTCATCAGGTACACCCTAGGCACAGGGCATATCAAGATACCATTTACTAATACCAGAATCATTATCTATATAATTCTGAAAAATTTCTCCACTGACCCTTAAAGGTTGTTGTTACCTTAATCCTTTCCAATTCATACTGTCAAAACTCATACTATCCCTATTAAGGGTGAAATACCAACCTTTATGTATCCCCTAGGATTCATCTTAAGTTACCGAGGTTTATCGTTAATTCCACCTTTAAAAAGGTACATGCATCCTTCCATGGATAAATCAAGTCATATATCCTTGATAGATTATCTTATTTAATCATTCCCATCTCGATAGTCTATACCAAATTTCACAATAGCATCCTTATTCAAAATGAGGTCAATCAATATGGCCTCCAAAAGATAACACCGGTTATCCACTTTTCTTGCCTGATTTAGTAATGATAACAGGGATGTTCTAGAAGATATTGGTCGTATTCAATGTGAACTTTTTAGTTCTAACTACTCATTTACCTCTTTATTTATCTCAACAGTCATCTTAATATTGGGATATCTTTTATACCTGGCGTCCCCATTTTTGGGTATCAATTCACATGCGTTACGTACACTTCACATTCTTGAAGGTCACTTCCTTCATCCAATTTCTTACTTTCTTGTCTCCTCAGTCTATTCGCGTCTCATTATTTATCCGTCGAACTATCTCAAGATTTCCTCGAATCCTCCCAACTTAAAGGGGATAAAATATATGTATCTCTTATGCCTTCAACCGTCAACTTTAACTCATGGTGAATCACCCTCATCCTGACGATCATATACTATTCTATTTCTATTTCTATGACTCTTTAGGGTTTCCTCATACCCAACTCCCTTATCATTCCTCAAACTCTATTGCCTTTATATTCCTTTCCACTTCAGTTTCTTTTTATTTTCCTTTCACTTACAATCATTTCATGAACCCACTAATCATTGACTTCAAACATCATACCGTTCTGGGATTCTTGTCCTCAGAACGAATCTTGACAACTTTTACAACTTAGATTCATAATTCATCATACTCGTCTGCCTTTGTTCTGGCTCTAAAGCTTTTACACTATTCTATAACCTTGGGAAGTACTTTCCTGAAAACAATTGACTGAACATTAATCGGTTTATTATAACCTCTGGCCCCGTGTCTTTCTTGCCCTTTCACCGGCGGGTGGCCTCTCTCTTAGGAGGGTAAGTGACAAAAACAGTCTTTTATGATTCGTCAATCATTTAGAATCTCAAATGATTCCTATATTTCCTTTAGCCAGACTTTTGCCTCGACTGGGTCAGCTTGTTCCTTGGAACTCTGAGAGCTTAGCGACTTAAAGGTTTTAAAAAAATTTCTCACCGCATTGTTTCCTCAGGGTGGTGGTTGGGGATAATAGTCTAAGTTCTGTTTAGAAAGGTCCATGAATTGTCATATAGGAGTACCGTCTCGGGTCTCCTTTCCTTACCCGACTTCTGTGTCCTTAGTCTGAACGTTCCCTCCTCCTCCCCATAATCGGGGTCATCCTACATGTTTTAAATCCTCATTTTCCACTTCATTATGTTATGGGTTCCTTCTATCTTGATGGCGACATCCATGACTATCATGTTCAGGGTTTGCTCTAAATCTTATTCCTCAAACTAGGGCTTTCATCTAAGATCTCATCTTTAAGCTCTTGAACATTTGGAACCCAAATTCTGTAGGAACACCTCATTATTCTCTTATCATCTTTCTCGGTATTAATCTCTTCTCCATTCATTGGCTCTCTGCCTTCATTCATCAATTTTTTTTCTTGGCATAATATGATCTTTTTCAATAATTCGGGCTGCATTACAATCTCCAACAGCTTTTCAGTACCAGTTCTGGTTACCTTCACTTCTATTTCCATTTTCTCATAATCTCTTACCAATTCTTCCGAAGACATTATCATCTTGAGTCTCTCCTTTCTAATAAGGGCGTCAGCCACCGTATTGGATTTTCTTGGATGATAAAGAATCTCATAATCGTAATCCTTGATTAGCTCTAACCACCTCCTCTGGCGCATATTGAGCTCTTTCTGCATGAAAATGCACTAGAGCACTTATGGATTGTGTAAATCTTGTACTTCTCTCCATACAAGTAGTGCCTCCAATCTTTAGGGCAAAACTATTGGCACGAGCCCAAGCTCATGGGTGGGGATATCGAATTTTATATTCCCTTAATTTTCTTAATGCATACGTGATTACCTTGATGTGCTGTATAAGAAGCACCCTAATTCCCTATGCGAAACGTCACTATAAATAACAAAAGCTCATTTTCCATCCGGCAACGCCAACATAGGGGTCGTCACCAACCTTTGCTTCAGTTCTTAAAAGCTGTTCTCGTATTTCTCTGTCCATTCAAACTTCTCAGTCTTACGAGTAAGCCGCATTAAAGGGGCTACTATATTTACAAACTTGAATGAACCTATGGTAGTAATCGGCCAATCCTACATCTGGTAGTCGTCCTGACCAAGGTCATCCATTCCTCATCGGCCCTTTCTTCGTTCTTATCAGGATCCTCCACAGAATCCTCTTCAGCAATAATCCCTTCTGGGATAGCATCCTCAACCGCTACATCCTTAATATGAACATTATTTGGTCCCTCATTAGGGTGCTCCATTGGATCCACAATTTGATCCCCAATATGTAGTAAAACATCATCATAGTATTGCTCTTGAACTTCAGGGTTCAGAGTCCCACTACCATATACGATAACGAACTACGCTTCTATCGCGATATTTATAAGGGTTCCCATAAGGGTTTTAACTGTCAATACTACGTTAGGTAGTCTGACTATGAACTTGGAAAGAGTTCTTATTATCTTAGTGAACTTCTTATCTTAACGTCGCATCATCTCTGAGGTTTATAACGCTTAGCTATGATACCATTTCTGTAACACCCCCAATTCCGGGGTCGGGGATCCGGGTTGTCACGAGTTCCATTTCCCTTAATAATACTTAATCTTAATAATCAACCAACTACTGCGTACTGTGACCCCACAATATACATACACACCACAAGATATAGTCTCAGACATGAATATCCAAAAATAACACAAGTCATTTTATTCCATAATTATAAGTCATTACACCTCAAAAGGGTTTCTGAATAAATTTA